>NC_134788.1:67583482-67648482 GCF_046742065.1 Oratosquilla oratoria | reverse complement strand
TAATTGGTGAGGAACAGTGTGGATTTAAGACAGGTAGAGGTTGTGTAGATCAGATCTTTGTGGTAAGACAGATATGTGAGAAAGCTATAGGAAAGGGGAATTATGTTTTTTGGGCTTTTATGGATCTGGAAAAGGCTTACGACAGGGTAGACAGAAAGGCATTGTGGGAGGTTATGCGGATATACGGGATAGGAGGAAAGCTTCTAGGAGCTGTCAAGAGTTTTTATGAGAGTAGTAGAGCTTGTGTCAGGATTAGAAATGGAGAAAGTGAGTGGTTTGAGGTAAAGGTGGGACTTCGTCAAGGATGCGTTATGTCACCCTGGCTGTTCAACTTATTCATGGATGGGGTAGTGCGAGAGGTAAATGCAAGGGTAGTGGGTCAGGGATTGGAGATGGTTAAAGAAAATGGAAAAAAAGTGGGAGGTGAGCCAGCTGTTGTTTGTGGACGACACTGCCCTTGTGGCAGGATCGGAGGAGGGATTGAGGAAGTTGGTGACAGAGTTTGGGAGAGTGTGTGATAGAAGAAAGCTGAAGATAAATGTGGGTAAAAGTAAGGTGATGAGATGTACAAGGGGCGAAAGTGGCAGTAATCTGGAAGTGAGCATTAAGGGAGAGCAACTGGAGGAAATGGATAGTTTTAGATACTTGGGTGCAAATGTGGCAGGAAAAGGTGGAGTAAAGGTTGAGGTAGAATGTAGATTGAGAGAAGCGAGTAAATGCCTTGGTGGATTAAGAAGTGTGATGAGGAATAGAAATTTGGGAATGGATGCTAAGAGGAGACTGTATGAAAGAGTGATTGTGGCAACAGCACTGTATGGAGCAGAAACATGGAACATAAGAGAGGAAGAGAGGAGTTTGAATGTGTTTGAGATGAGGTGTCTGAGAAGTATGATGGGGTTTACTAGGCTGGATAGAGTGAGGAATGAGGAGGTGAGGAGGAGAACAGGGGTGGAAAGGGAGTTGGGAGATAGTGTTAATGTTAGAAAACTCACAATGTCTGCCGGCCTTACGAGAAAAGTCGAGTGGGTTCAAATCAAAAAGGTATGGCGTCGATTCTGTTTATTTGCTTACAAAAACAAGATATTTCAAAGATGGTAAATAATTACCTTCTTTCCTTGGATCCAAATAAATGTACAAACATAATCATATCAAAAATATATAGCAGACCATTATAATGATAATGGTAGTATTAATCAAATCTAACCAATTCAAAACAAGTAAATATAGAAATGGCGGGAAGCAGACGACAGACCACCTAGCAAGGCGACTTAGTGATGGTCGTATCTTTAACATACTCCCCACCATATGAGCATTCAATCTCCTATTAAACTAGACAATCACAATCAAATCAAGTAACAATAAGAATGAGTCCTATACATAGAGTCCTTGATAAAATATAAGGCTGACTCAATTCTCAAACTCAGGTCTTACAAATCAAGCAGAACACGGGGCTTAACTACCCGTCCACTCCGAGTGGTTTTCACCTTTTCAAGACTTTCCACATCCTCATCCCTTGCAACATCCTTCTCATCGGGCATAGAACACTCTAAGGGGTTTGCAATATCTTCTTTAACACTGTTCGTTTCAAAACAACTTTCCAGATCATGCAATTTCTGGACAGGCCTACAAAAAATTCCCTTGGCAGTTTTGACATTGACGCACCTAACTATACCGTCCCTACCAGGGAGTAAGTCAATAATCACACCTAAAGGCCAACTCATTCTAGGTACATTATCTTCTCTTAACAACACAACAGAACCCTTCTTCAAGTTACAATTGGGTTTGGTTCCCTTCACCGTGGGAGGTAAATTTCTCAAATAGTCATCACTCCACATTTTCCAGAATCTGTCGAGTTGCCTTTCTCGAACATGTTCTCTTTCATTTAAGTCTTTATGGCTAACAACACCCAAATGCTCATCAGAAATATGAGGTTGAAATCCAGCTACTCGACCAATCAGAAAATGTGAGGGTGTCAAAGGGTTCTTTGCATCATAATCATCACTTACATATGTCAGAGGTCTTGAATTGATACAAGCCTCTACTTCAAACAAGGTTGTTTCAAGCTCACATTTAGTCAAGCATCTAGTGCCAAGACATTTCTTCAATGCAGATTTAACTGACCTCACAAGTCGTTCCCACCAGCCTCCCCACCATGGGGATCTGGGAGCAATGAACTTCCACTCGGGACTCAAGACACTAAAGTATTGCTGAAGAGCTTTGGCAACACTTTTAAAGGTCTTGGCATTATCTGAATACACCACTGATGGAAGTCCACGCCTGGCAGAAAATCTGCGTAGTGCTAAAAGACAATCAGGCACTGAAAGTGAGTCTGTTAACTCTAAATGAACAGATCTTGTAACAGCACAAGTGAACAACAAAAAATACAATTTCTGATATAGTTGATCAACTGCAAACAAGGGACCCGCGTAGTCCAATCCAGTTATTGCAAAGGGGAAGGTAGATTTAATCCTCAATTCTGGCAAAGGAGGGGGTGACTGACTACATGGTCTAGAATCAAATCTCTTGCAAGCAACACATTCTCTACAAACTCTTTTGGCCACTTGTCTTAATCCAATTATCCAGTAAGAATTTCTAATGGTGGACATGAGGGTGTGAACACCAGCATGTTTCAAAAGGTTATGCTGAAACTGTACTATAAGTTTGGCCACATGACAATTAGGAATTATAATGGGGTGCTTGCTGTCATAACTTAAGTCAGAATACTGAAGTCTACCTTTGACTCTCAGCAATCCATTAGAATCTAGAAAGGGGTCATATCTTATCAGGGAAGAAATTCTAGGAATGGGTTTCCCTTGAGACAAAGCATTTCTTTCATTCTCATAACTTTCTTTCTGAACACAGACTAAAATATTGTCCTTTGCTTTGATCAACTCCTCATAAGTGAGAGGGCCAGAATGTTTTGTGCCATCAGGTTTGCAATTATTAATGAACCTCTTAACCCAAGCAACAATATTCATAACTTTGCTAAATTCACTATATCTACTAAAGTCAAATACAGATGTGGCTTTCTCATTAACAGTCAAGGCTGTTTCCTCTTCCTTACTCTCTTTACAGGTGTGAGCCAAAATGTGTGTCTCATCATCAATATTAGCTCCAGCATAGAAACATGAGGAACTAGATAACCAATTGGGACCCCCGAGCCACATGTTATTTGAAATTAGTTGATCAGCCAAAAGACCTCGGGTCATCAAATCAGCGGGGTTGCCTTTACCAGGGCAATGGAACCAATTGCTTGGAGATGTTAATGTTTGAATTTCAGTTACTCTGTTAGCAACAAACATCTTCCACCTATTAGGATTACCTTTTATCCAAGACAGAGCAACTTTAGAATCTGTCCAGCAAACTAATCTTACACAATTATTCAAACGTAGGGCAGATTTTACAAAATGACTGAGACGAGCACTCAACAAGGCTCCAAGAAGTTCCAGCCTGGGTAACGTAACCCGTTTGATGGGAGCAACCTTTGTCCTAGCCATAACAAATGATACATGAAACTCCTTATCTGATTTAGGTATACGTAGATATACACAGCTACCATAACCTTTTTCAGAAGCATCACTGAAAGCATGTACCTCCAATCCTACTAATGAACTTAAAGATGAATCTGGGTAATAACATCTATGGATTTCAAATGTCTTAATACTTTGAATACCATCAATCCACAGCTGACATTTCAGCTGCAAGTCATGTGATAGGATTTCATCCCATCCAAGTCCTAGACGCCAAATTTCCTGAAACAGTATTTTAGCATACATGGTGTAAGGACTTATTAAACCAAGTGGGTCAAACAGTCGAGCAATCAAACTCAATAAGTTCCTCTTTGTGAAATTCAAATCAAAGTTACAATCCAAATTAAGTCCCTTGAATGAAAACACATCCTTAGAGGCTTTCCAATGCATTCCCAATAACTTTGTAGTCTCACCAACTTCAAAAAACTGGTTAAGTTGATGAGTTAAACTCTTACTGTTAGAATTCCACTTGGACAAAGTCATGCCAGCATCTGATAATATACTCTGAGCTTCAAGAAACATTGTATTGGCTTCTTCAACAGTATCTGCTCCTGAGAGCCAATCATCCACATACAAGTTTTCCTGAAGCTCTTGCACTGTCACTGAAACAGGATATGAATTCAAATGATGTCTAATAGTGGCATTCAGTAAAAATGGACTACTGGTGTTACCAAAGGGTACCCTTACAAACCTCATTACACGTAAGGATTGTCCGCACTGCCACAAAAACCTATGAACATCCTGATCTGAGCGCTGAACTCTGATCTGCAAAAAAGCTTTGGTTATGTCAGCAGTCAAGCCAATTTTCCATCTTCGGAATCTTAGTAATATTTCAACTAGATCTGGGATTAGTGAAGGCCCAGATTCCAAACAGTCATTCAAAGAAACACCATTAGATCCCACTGCTGAAGCATCAAACACAGGCCTAATTTTTGAGGAAACACATTCCTTAATTACAGGTCTATGAGGCAGATAGTAAATGGGATAGGGGCCTTCCATTTCAGATTGAGGTACTTCTTCTATGATATTACTGTCCTCATAACTCTTGAGAACTTTATCATATTCAATTCTTAAACTAGGGTTCCTTTCAAACTTAGAGTTAAGCGTAGCTAACCTCTTCCTTGCTCCAGTCTCATTTTTAAGCAGACTCAATTTAGAAACATCACTTTTCCAAGGAAGAGCAACCTCATACCTGCCATCAACAAACTTAACTGAATCCTCAAATTTATCTAACACTGGGTCTTTGGGAGGCTTATCCCTCCCAGCACATATTCCAATACTTTCAAGGCTCCAAAATTCATGGAGCTCAGATTCATTAACAGGTTTAGCAGTACTTATACATAACATCTGGTGAAATACATTTTCTTCTTGGGTTTTCATACAAGAACCAGACAATATCCAACCAAACAAAGACTCAAAGGCTACTAAATCTTCACATCTTATAAGGTTCTCTGGGGAAACAAAACGCCAGTAATTATCCACACCAATCAGTATATCCAAAGTGAGGTCACGATCACTTCCATAGTCATCAGCTAACTGTAGATGTGAAAGGGACCGCAAAACATCAGAGGGAATCCTTTGACGGCTTAAGGGTGGGCAAATGGTCTCAACTTCGACCGCTAATATTGAGTGAGGATGACCCTGAGTGTCAATCACTTTCACATCATATACATTCCGTTCTTTTCTATTTTGTGATTTCTTATTCCCAAAGGTTGAGTATGAAGTGTACTTAGATGTAACCCACTTAGGTTTGATTCTTCTAACAATATCATGGCTCACATAAGTAGTGTCTGCCCCTAAATCAAACATAACAATAGCATCAACAGATTTCCCATCATTAGTTAGAGTCTTGATCTTAGCAGTTTGCAAAACAGTGGACCTTTTAACTCTCTGGTCATGAGAGATGCCAACATGCTCAACAGTACCACTACCAGTATTGACTGCATTATTAACTTGTTCACTGGGGGTGTGGGCGACACCCTGTCTACTTGGTGAATTATTAGTGACACAAATTGTTTTGCCTGTTCTGCAAAACAACACATTGTGATAACCGGAGCACTGCGCACACTTCACTTTTCCTCTACAGTCCTTGGACATATGTCCTCTGACGAGGCACTTAAAACAAAGTCCTAAGGATTTCACTTTCTCTTCACGTCTAAGGATATCCAATCTCAATATCTGATTGCACTTTTCAGACTTGTGTCTTTTGAGACAAAAACCACACTGTTGTGATCCTTCTTCAGCTGACGTCTGCAAGGCTGAAGCCGAACTAACTTTTCTTCTTTCGATATCTTGTGGTGCGTTGCTCTTCTCCATGGACAAATCCTTAAAAATTTCCGATCGTTCACGACGCTGGATCTCTGTTTGCAGAAACTTCATCAGCCATTCTACATCGCCTTCACGTCCAGCACTTTCCCTCGACCATTCCAGACGAATGTCCTGTGGTAGGCGAGCTACAATGATAGGAGTCAACACCATGCCATACTGGTTGCCGCTGAATCCAAGGGTTTCCAAACTTCTTATATGCCGCAACAATTGGTCTCGTAACTTCCATAGGGAGTCACACTGATTAGCTCCTTTAGCTCTAGACGTCAAAGAAGCGTTCATTAAGCCCGACACATGGGCGAATACGATTCTTTCAGTGCTGCCAAATCTTTCTTTGAGTAGATCACATGCTATCTTATAATTTGCAGCGGTAAGCGCCAAACCTTGAATGACAGAAAGTGCCTCTCCTCGAAGGAGGGACTGCAAGTATGAGAACTTGCTTATAACAGGCAAGTCACTCTGGTCAACCAGAGCTTCAAAGCGGTCCCAGAAGGGTTGCCACTCTATACTATAGCTTCGCCAGCATATTTAGGGAGCTCTAAACTAGGTAACCTAACCTCTGATCTATCCTTAGAAGAAACGGAGATAGAATCACTTACAACATTGGCAGTCATATCCTTCAGGTGCTTGGCAGCCTTTGCTCTAATTTTCCTGGCAGATCTTTGAAACTTGTCAGTTTCATCCATATCTGACTCTACTTCGTCAGAGTTCAATTCCAACTCCACTGCCGTCTGGTGCTTCTCAAGATCTGCAAGCCTGCGGTCAAATATACAAATAGCAGCTTCTAATAATTCGAGGCTGGTGAGAAAAGTCGAGCGGGTTCAAATCAAAAAGGTATGGCGTCGATTCTGTTTATTTGCTTACAAAAACAAGATATTTCAAAGATGGTAAATAATTACCTTCTTTCCTTGGATCCAAATAAATGTACAAACATAATCATATAAAAAATATATAGCAGACCATTATAATGATAATGGTAGTATTAATCAAATCTAACCAATTCAAAACAAGTAAATATAGAAATGGCGGGAAGCAGACGACAGACCACCTAGCAAGGCGACCTAGTGATGGTCGTATATTTAACAGATAGGGTTGATGAAAGAGTATTAGGATGGTTTGGACACATGGAAAGAATGAGTGAAGAAAGACTAGTAAAAGAGGTATGGAAGGCAGATGTGGAGGGAGTGAACATGAGGGGACGTCCTAGGATGAGATGGATGGATGGGGTGAAGGGGGCTTTGGGGAAGAGGGGAATGTCTGTTGAGGAAGGACGGAAGAGGACAGAAGACAGGGGTGAATGGAGAATGGTTGTATATGGAAGATGTTGTGATGCATGAGGTGGAATGGATGGGGGGATGGGGGGTGAGGTAATGTGTGTGAGCAAAATTTTGACGCAGCCCGAAGGGATTTCTCCCAGTCTTCTCCTTTATATGGGGGGACGGAGAGGGGGGGTCGCCGATTTATGAAGCGGCCTTGCTGTGGATGTGCTGTATCTTGCGACACTGCTTCTGACCCAGGGCAGTGGACGGGGTGCAGGGATGACCCGTCATCTAGTAGGTGCTAAGATGGGAGGGAGGGTGGAGGGGTGTGGAGTGTTTTTAGGGATGGAATGGGTGGGAATGATTTTATGCCTTTTCCTTTTTGGCTACCTCGCTAGTAAGGGGGAAAAAAGCCTTGGTATATGTATGTATGTATGTATGTATTATTGTATGTTGTAATAATTATTAATGTTGCTATTACTATTATGATGATGATTCTTATCAATATTATTATTCATTATTACATTTTTTTTATTATTATCATTATTATTGGTGTTTTTATCCTCATCATTGTTGCCTTCATTACCTCTACTCTCATTATTAATGTTGTTATTAGCATCACAAGTATTGTAATATTAGTGCACAAAATTGTGATTTAGTTATAATGTTATTTTTCTCGCTTTCCAGGTACGTAACTTCCCAACTGTACCCGAACGTCTGTGCTTTCTGTAGGTTGATTTGAAATCACTTTGATCAAGAACTAAAGGTGCCGCCCCAAGTAGGAGAGACCAGGTAAAACTATGTTTTCTGGAATGTCTCAACGTTTCTCTGTGCAGTTATCTCTTGCAAGGATCGACCGGAATTCATTTGTCTTTCTTTTATTCTCTGTTGACTGGTATACAACACACGGGAGTGGGCCGGCCGAGCCTTAGAAGGATGCTGACCTTGACCTGACCTCACACCCGCCTTAACCCATTCAACCCCGATGACAAGATGTCTTGTCATTTGGTCAAATAAAACAAAAAATCATAAAACACCAAAATGTTTGATCAAACAGCACCAGAAAAATATGACGTCAATCCTCGCTTCGCTCGCAGCGAAGCGAGGACTGACGTCATATTTTTCTGGTGTTTGATCAAACATTTTGGTCTTTTATGATTTTTTGTTTTATTTGACCAAATGACAAGACATCTTGTCATCGGAGTTGAATGGGTTAAGTACCCGCGGGGCGTACCGAAAAGTAGCACCCCCCTGGCTGAGGCAGGGTTGCCGTGCGTAGCCCGGAATTGTGCTTTCCTACGGATACAAATGCATGTAGTACAGCCGTAATATTAACTTAACCTACACATACGTACTATGAGGCCGAAGGCCAGCTGTCTGTGCCCCACATTTACATTCATTGTCTCACCTCTTACTGCAACGGCGATATTACAAGTCGAAATACTGCGTAGAAGCACATGTGGGGAACCACACATCAGTACTGCAGCATGGGTTGAGTAGAACAAGGCAGGCAGGAAGGCGGGGGCCCCAAACGGCCCAAGTTCGTTCGCCACGGCTTCGCCCTACAAGTGTTCATTTGCCCCCCGTCGGCAATAAGGCTGTTGCACAATTTCCTTGGGTTCATCTATTAAATTCTCGACTCATTGTCATACTATGCACCAAATACGCTACAGATATCTTCACAAATAAATTTGTTTAAAACAATGTGAAATAACTGGAGTGCTTACCAATGGGCATGCCACTGTCACGTCAGTCTACGACCTTTTCCGTTAGAACGATTTTCTCTCTTCTATAGTCTTCACGTTCATTGTTTACAACGATAAATGTCCTTTTTTAACGAGTGACTCGTTACTTTTCAAGAATGTGACCAAAATGTCGTTATTATAGTAATGTTTGGGTTTGGCACTGAATAGGCTAGCCATTCCCCCATAGGAGGGGCCCGGTTAATCCATTTCTAAATCTTGCCAGTTGGAGAACTGAACGACGTGAACATAATGGCAATTTTGGTAAATATGATAATGTCGATAATTAAAAGTTAACATCAGCATCTTTATCAATATAATCAGTATTGTTAGGTTATTATTATTGCATTGTGGAGTGAGATGATAGAGGCAGCATTTGGAAGCAGCAGCAGCAGCTGTGGGGAGTCGTCACACAATATCAAGACGATCAATGTGGAGAAGATGGAGTGGCCAGAATAATAATAATTAATGATAATAATAGTAATAATAGATGCAAGTTATATACTTTGAATTTTTTCTCTAGAAATTGTAATATTGATAGATTAAAATAAAATAATATCGATATTGCAATACATTTACAGATGCACTTCATCCATTATGCATATATGAACACATTATTCCTTACACAAGCACACAATGCGCGTGCATACATATGAGCTCTCTTCCGGGAGGGTAATAGCTGTTGATCACGTGATCCAAGACCATGGTGAAACACACACACGCACACACAGACGAACAAACATGAAATGGGCAAAATTTCTGTTAAGAAAAGATTAGTTGCCCTAGATTGGAGTATGTTGTTGCACAGGTAGCCTACGGTGCAAAAAACAATCATAAAAATGGAAAACAAGGAGCAGTATTCAGAACTATGGAAAGCGTGGATATAACTGACGTGATATAAAAAAAGACATGGAAAAATATAGAGGACATGGGAAAAAATTGAAAGCAAGGCGTTTACAGTATATCTAGAAATGCCTTACTTTCCCCATCCGGACGACAATTATGTGGAACTAACTACGTGGCAAAGGAGACGATGTAAGCAGACGACGACACGAACGAATTTGAAAAAGAAATTTGGATCGATCGAAATGGAAACCGTATTGCGTGAAAATAGCTCTCATTACAATTAAGTAAATGCACACCCAGGGCTGAATTAATTTAAAAATCGCTGGGCTGCGAGTCGTTACTCCAACTCTCGTGGGCGGGTAGTTGGGTGTTTGTGTGTGTGTGTGTGTGTGTGTGTGTGTGTGTGTGTGTGTGTGTGTGTGTGTGTGTGTGTGTGTGTGTGTGTGTGTGTGTGTGTGTGTGTGTGTGTGTGTGTGTGTGTGTGTGTGTGTGTGTGTGTGTGTGTGTGTGTGTGTGTGTGTGTGTGTATTTACCTAGTTGTATTTTACGGGAAGGGGAGCTATGCTCGTGGTGTCCCGTCTTCATATCTCATTTTATCTAAACTATTTTTAAATTCATGTATTGTTTTTGCACACACCACTTTCTCATCTAACTTGTTCCAACTGTCTATTACTCTGTGAGGAAAGCTGTTCTTTTTCAAATCTCTTCTATAGCTGTCTTTTTTTATTTTCTTTCCGTGTCCTCTAGTATTTCTGTCATCCCATTTTATCAGATTCTCTCTGTCAGTAATTTCTATGCCTTTCATGATTCTGTAAATAGCTATCAAATCTCCTCTCTCTCTTCTTTGCTCTAGTGTCTGTAGTTCAAGTTTTTCTAGTCTCTCTTCATATGATAGTTTTGAGTGTTGGTGCCAATTTTGTAATTTCTCTTTGTGTGTATATTATTCACTTGTATATTCACTTGGTCTTTGGATCACGTGTTGGACTCGTGATCGACAGCTATTTCCCTCCTGGAAGAGAGCTCAGAGCTCGTAGGTCCGATCTATGGGTAATGCTATGACCTTGCACACACACACACACACCCAACTCCCCGCCCACGAGAGTCAGAGTAACGACCCGAGGCACAGCGATACCGAAATAATTTCGGCCCTGGGCAGGATTCGAACTGGGTGCTGGGAGCATTTCTGCTTCCCAGTTCAGCGCTCTACCAACTATACCACCGAGTCGTGTGTGTGTGTGTGTGTGTGTGTGTGTGTGTGTGTGTGTGTGTGTGTGTGTGTGTGTGTGTGTGTGTGTGTGTGTGTGTGTGTGTGTGAGGTGTGTGTGTGTGTGTGTGTGTGTGTGTGTGTGTGTGTGTGTTTGTGTGTGTGTGTGTGTGTGTGTGTGTGTGTGTGTGTGTGTGTGTGTGTGTGTGTGTGTGTGTGTGTGTGTGTGTGTGTGTGTGTGTGTGTGTGTGTGTGTGTGTGTGTGTGTGTGTGTGAGGTCACATCATTACCCATAAATCGGTCATAGATGAGCTCTGAGCTCTCTTCCGGGAGGGAAATAGCTGTCGATCACGAGTCTAACACGTGATCATCTTTGATCACGTGTTAGACTGGTAAATCACACACACTTCTCTCACACACACACACACACACACACACACACACACACACACACACACACACACACACACACACACACACACACACACACACACACACACACGACTCAGTGGCGCAGTGGTAGGGTTCCCGGCTGCCACAGCGGCGGTGTGGGTTCGATTCCCGCCCAGGGCTGAAACAATTTCAGTATCGCTGTGCTGCGAGTCGTTACTCCAACTCTTGTGGGCTGGGAGTTGTGTGTGTGTGTGCGTGTAAGGTCACATTACCCATACATCGGTCATACATGAGCTCTGAGCTCTTTTTTGGGGAGGGAAATAGCTGTCGATCACGAGTCCAACACGTGATACAAGACCATGGTGAAACACACACACACACACACACACACACACACACACACACACACACACACACACACACACACACACACACACACACACACACACACACCACTGAATATGTTTAATTAACAGTTCGTTCCACAGCGCAGCAGCTGCTGAGAAATCTATCGAGTTTTATCGACGGCATTTGTTTCTTACCCTTGTCTGTCTACAAAATAAAATTAAGAGAACAAATATCTTATTGTGGTTTTGCAAACAAACTGTGATAACGATGCGAAATGACATATTGCCTCCGCTTACAGAAAATGTCGATAACCGGGTGTAACGTTATGCAGAACAAATATATGAAGATGGGTGGGAATGATTTTATGCCTTTTCCTTTTTGGCTACCTCCCTTGTAAGGGGGAAAAAGCCTTGGTATATGTATGTATGTATCATTATTACCATCATTGTCATTATCATCACCATCATTATTATCACCATCATTATTATCATTATTATCATCATTATCACCATTATCATAATTATTATCACCATTATTTTCATTATCATTATTATCATTATCATCATCATCATTATTATCATTATCATCATCATTATCATTATCATCATCATCATTCATTATTATCATCATTATCATTATCGTCATCATTATTATTATCATCATTATTATTATCATCATCATTATTATCATCATCATCATCAGCATCATTATCATCAGCATCATTATCATCAGCATTATCATCAAAATCATCATTGTTATCATTATCATCATCATCAATATTATCATTATTATCATCATTGTTACTATCATCATTATTATCATCATTATTATTATCATCATCATTATTATCATCATTATCATCATCATCGATATTATCATAACCATCATTATCATCATCATCACCATCATCATTATTATCATCATCATCATTATCATCATTAATATCATCATTATTATCATCATTATTATCATCAATATTATTATCATAATTATCATAATCATAATTACCATCATAATAATCATTATCATCATCATTATCATCATCATTATCATTATTATCATCAATATCATCATCATCATCACTATCATCATCATCATTATCATCATCATTATCATTATTATCATCATTATTATCATCATCATCATCATTATTATCATCATAATCATTATCATCATTATCATTATCATTATTATCATCGTCATTATCATCATCATTATCATCATCATCATCATCATCATCATCATTATCATCATCATCATCATCATCATCATCATCATCATCATCATCATCATCATCATCATCATCATCATCATCATCATCATCATCATCATTATGATCATCATTATCATCATCACTATCATCATTATTATCATCATCATCATTATTATCATCATCATCATTATTATCATCATCATTACCATCATCATCATTATCATCATCATTACCATCATCATCATTATCATCATCATCATCATTATCGTCAATTAATTACTTGTTCTGGGAGGGTTCCCCTGGGGTTCATTTCTGCTTCCAATCTGATGGAGGCGAATCCCTTGCTGGTGTCTCTAAGAGAGAGAAAGAGAGAAAAAAGAGTGGGGGAAAAGAGAGAGAGAGGAAGAGGAAGAGGAAGAGGAAGAGGAAGAGAAGGGACAAAAAGGAAGTCAAGGAGGAGAAAGTATTACAAGAACTCATTTTACCTCCTGAAGTTGCATCTGTGACGTCACTAAATATCTCATACGATATGACGTCATCATTCGTCCCTTCGCCCGCTACAAGACGTTACCAATTGACGTCGTCATTGGAGAGGGAGGGAGCGGGTGCCTACCTATCGGGGTTCTTTCCATGGCCTCCATCCGGAGAAGTGTCACTGTCTTGTCAGTGTCGTGGTCATGATACTGAGCTCGCTCGTCTTCCGGGCTGTACAGGTACGACGTAGGACACCTCCTGAGGACAACGCCATGTGACGTCATGTCGCGCGCTCGTGAAAACATTTCACATAATATACTTAAATGGGCACAATTCACCTATGACATTGGGCTATTTTAAGAAACAAAATATTATAACCTAATCTATTAAGAATAAACGATTAAGCACGATTTTTGCCAGTTTTGCATAATCATTAGTTGTCTAACATATTCCCGTGTGACGTCATGTCGCGCGGTTGCGAAAAAAAATCACAATATAATAAAATGGGAATAATTCACCCATGGCATTGGGCTATTTTAATAATGAAAAAAAATATTAAAACCTAATTTATTATGAAGAATAAAAGATTATACATGAATTTTCCTAGTCTAGCATAATTTTTAGTTGTTTAATATATTACCGTGTGACGTCATGTCGCACGGTCGTGACATTTCACATAATATACAAAAACGGGCATAATTCACCCATGACATTGGGTTATTTTAATGAAGAAATATGATACAAACATAATTTATTATGAAGAATAAAAGATTAAGCATGAATATTGCCAGTCCAGCATAATTTTTATTTGTTGTCTAACATATTCCCGTGTGACGTCATGCCGCGCGGTCGTGAAAACATTTCGCAATAATATACAAAAATGGGCATAATTCACCCATGACACTGGCTATTTTAATGAAAAATATTATAAAAACCTAATTTATCATAAAAAATAAAAGATTAACGATGTTGCCGCTCTAGCATAATTTTTAGTTGTCTAACATATTCCCGTATGACGTAATGTCACTCGTTCGTGAAAACATTTCACATAATATACTAAAATAGGTATAATTCACTTATATCATTGGGCTATTTTAATGAAATGTTATGAAAACCTAATTTATCATGAAGAATAACAGACTAAGCATGATTTTTGCTAGTCTAGCATAATTTTTCGTTGTTGTCTAACATATTCCCGTGTGACGTCATGTCGCGCGGTCGTGAAAACATTTCACAAAGTATAATACAGTGGGTATAATTCACTCATAACATTGGGCTATTTTAATGTAAGAATATTATAAAAACCTAATTTATTATAAAGAACAATAGATTAAGCATGATTTTTACCAGTCTAGCATAATTTTTAGTTGTCTAACATATTCCCGACTGACGTCATATCTCGCGGTCGTGAAAACATTTCACATAATATACTAAAATGGGCATAATTCACCAATGACATTGGGCTGTTTTAATTCAAAAATATTTATTATAACCTAATTTGATATGAAGGAGAAAATATTAAGCATGATTTACCAGTCTAGCATAAATCTTAATTGTTGTCTAACATATTCCCGTGTGACGTCATGTCGCGCGGTCGTGAAAACATTTCACATAATATGCTAAAATGGGCATAATTCACCAACGACATTGGGCTATCTTAATGATTTTTTTTTTCATAAAAACCTAATTTATTATAAAGAATAAAAGATTAAGCATGATTTTTGCCAGTCTAGCATAATTTTTGTTGTCTAACATTCCCGTGTGACGTCATGTCGCGCGGTCGTGAAAACAATTCACATAATATACTAAAATGGGCATATTTCACCCATGACATTGGGCTATTTCAATAAAAAATATATAAAAACCTAATTCATTATGAAGGCTAAAAGATTATGATTTTTCCCAGTCTAGCAAAATTTCTAGTTGTCTAACGTATTCCCATGTGACGTCATGTCGCGCGGTCGTGAAAACATTTCACATAATATATTAAAAATGGGCATAATTCACCCATGACATTGGGCTATTTTAATGAAAAAATATGATAAAAACCAAATTTATTATGAAGGCTAAAAGATTAATCATGATTTTTGCTAGTCATAATTTTTATTTGTAGTCTAACATATTCCCGTGTGACGTCATGTTGCGCGGTCGTGAAAACATTTCACATAATATGCTAAAATGGGCATTAAAAACTAACTTATTATGAAGAATAAAAAATTAAGCATAATTTTTGCCAGTCCACCATAATTTTTAGTTGTTGTCTAACATACCTGTATGACGTCATGTCGCGCGGTAGTTTAAGCATTTCACGTAATATACTAAAATGGGCATGATTGACTCATGACGGGCTATTCTAATAAACAAAATATAAAAACCTAATCTATTATGAAGAACAAAAGATTAAGCATGACTTTCTGCCTGTCTAGCATAGTTTTTAGTTGTCTAACATATTCCCGTGTGAGGTCATGTCGCGTAGTCGTGAAAACCTTTTCATATAATATACTACAATGGACATAATTCACGCATGACATTGAGCTATTTCAATGAAAAATTATTAGAAAAACGTAATATATTATAAAGCATAAAAGATGATGAATGATTCTTACCAGTCTATCATAATTTTTAGTTGTCTAAAATATTCCCGTATGTCGTCATCTCGTGAAAACTTTTCACATAATATACTAAAAACGGGCATAATTCGCCCATGACATTGGACTTTTTTAATGAACAAACTCTTATAAAAACCTAATTCATTATGAAGAATAAAAGACTAAGCATGATTTTTGCGACGTCATGTTGCACGGTCATGAAAATATTCACATAGTATACTAAAATGAGCATAATTCACACATGACATTGGCCAATTTTAATGAAAGTATATTATAAAAACCCAATTTATTATGAAGAATAGAACATTAAGCAAGATTTTTGCCAGTCTACCATAATTTCTAGTTGTTGTCTAACATATTCCCGTGTGACGTCACGCCTTCCGGTCGTGAAAACATTTTACACAATATACTGAAATGGACACAATTCACCCATGACATTGGGCCATTTTAATGAAAAAATATAAAAATCTAATTCAATATGAAGAATAAATGAATAATCATGATTTTTGCCAGTCTAGCATGATTTTTCGTTGTTATCTAACATATTCCCGTATGACGTCATGTCGCGCGGTCGTGGAAACATTTCACATAATATACTAAAATGGGCATAATTCACCCATGATATTGAGCTATTTTAAGGAAAAAAATATTATACAAACCTAATCTATTATGAAGAATAAAAGATTAAGCATTATTTTGCCAGTCTAGCATATTTTTTAGTTTTGTTTAAAATATTCCCGTGTGACGTCATGTCGAGCGGTCGTGAAAACATTTCACTTAATATACTAAAATGGGCATAATTCACCCATGACATTGGGCAGTTTTAATAAGAAAATATCATAAGAATCTAATTTTTAATGAAGAATAAAAGATTAAGCATGATTTTTGCCAGTCTAGCATAATTTTTAGTTCTTGTCTAACATATTCCCGTGTGATGTCATGGCGCGCAGTCGTGAAAACCTTTTCACATAACATACTACAATGGGCATAATTCACCCTTGAATTTGGGCTATTGTAATGAAAAAATACGATAAAAATCTAATCTATAATGAAGAATAAAAGATTAAGCATGATCTTTGCCAGTCCAGCATAGTTTTTAGTTGTGTTCTAACATATTCCCTTGTGACGTCATGTCGCGCGGTTGTGAAAACATTTCACATAATATACTAAAATGGACATAATTCAACCATGACATTGGGCTATTTTAATGAAAATATATTACAAAAACCTAATTTATTATGAAGAATTAAATATTAAGCATTCTTTTATCCAGTCTAGCTTAATTTTTAGTTGTCTAACATATTCCCGTGTGACGTCATGTTGCGCGGTCGTGAAAACATTCACATAATATACTAAAATGGGCATAATTTACCCATGCCGTTGGGCTATTTTAATAAAAAATATAAAAACCTAATATACTATGAAGAATAAAAAATTAAGCATGATTTTTGCCAGTATAACATAATTTGAACAGCGGCGGCGCCAGGAATTTTTAGTTGGGGAGGCTAAGGGGGTTGAGCAAATTTTGGGGGGGGCTAAAAGTAATATGACAATACACATGTATTATCCTCATTTCAGAAGGGGAGGGGGTTAATGGTAGGGCTAGCACTGATGGCTGACAAATCTTTAGCCCTGGCAATTAAAAATTCCATTTAATAAAATTATTTTAATGAGTGTTTTAAATTTTCAATTTGCTCATTTCAGTCGGGGGGGCTAATGGGGGGGGGGGGGCTGGCCACCCAAGCCCCCCCCTGGCGCCGCCACTGATTTTGAAGTTGTTGTCTAACATTCCCGTATGACGTCATGTCGTGCGGTCGTGAAAACATTTCACATAATATACTAAAATGGTATTACACCCATGACATTGGGCTATCTTAAGGAAAAAATATAATAAAAACCTAATCCATTATGAAGAATAAAAGAATAAGTATAATTTTGACCAGTCTAGCATAATTTGAAGTTGTCTATCATATTCCCGTGTGACGTCATGTTGCGCGGTCATGAAAACATTTCACATAATATACTAAAATTGGCATAATCAACCCATAGCATTGGGGTATCTTAATGAAAAAATATAAAAACCTAATCTATTATGAAGAATAAAAGATTAAGCATGATTTTTGCCAGTCTAGTATCATTTTTAGTTGTTGCCTAATAAATTCCCGTGTGACGTCATGTCGCGCTGTCGTGAAAACATTTCACATAATATACTTAAATGGGCATAATTCACCCATGACTACCGGTTATTTTAATGAAAATATATAATAAAAACCCAAGTTTAACGAAGAATAAAAGAGTAAGCATGATTTTTGCCAGTCTAGCATAATTTTTAGTTGTTGTCCAATATATTCCCGTGTGACGTCGTGTCGAGCAGTAGTGAAAACATTTCAGATAATTGCATTAAATGATTCACCCATGACATTGGGTTCTTATAATGAGAGAATATCATATAGTTCTAAGTTTAGTTTAAACTAATTTGTCATTTTCAATGGTTCTGTCATTAAAGAATTTTAACTATTCTTGATGAATACTACGAAAAGAAATTCTTCATCCTAAATAAAGGTTATGAAAGTAATTATTTCATTATCAAAGGTAAAAGTATGCTAAATCAAGGATGAAAACACAACCTAGTTATATATTTCAAATTAGGATATTTTTATTTTTCGATGAATTGTGTATATTGATGAATTGTTGTCGGTAAATTCGCCGGATCCCAAAATGTATATTATTATTTTCATTATTCTATATTTCTTATCGTTAAGGGGATTTTCGTCACAAATAGTTTGATCATTTAATTAATAATTGTCGTCAAACTTGCGTAGCATCTAGGTGCAGACTTGCAAATCCAATATGGCTGACTGGCTGACCTCCAGGAGGGTTATCAATCACACTGGGCTATTTTTCCTCCGACATCCTCCTACCTCCAACCTCCATTTGAATATAACTAGAATATGACTTCGCTTATTACAGAAACCTAGACATCCCTAAGAACAATTCAACAGTATGTCCAACATCCGTATCTAGGTTTACACAATCTCTTAGTTCATCCTTCATCTTTGCTAGATGTAACGGAAATATTATTTGAATATTTGAAAATTTGAATTTTGTAACCGAAGTCGTTTTTGACTCGAACGAGCACTCACCAGTCGTCGGCGCCCAGTGGGATAAGAAAATAAGAACGAAGGAGATTGCAAGAGACCATGTGGCCTACACTAGGCAGTTCCATGTCCATTACTACCTGTCATCCCCATACATAAAGTTGTCTAACAGTTTCTTAAAAGAACCTAATCTAAATTTGTCCAGTTTAAATCCATTACTGCGAGTCCTGACCTGTTGTCTTGATATGATGACCTTGCCTGTGTCGAATCCATGACAGAGTCCCATAAGGTCATAACCCCATTGGTTAAAATCCCACGCCAATGAACCTAGGCCTATATTCATTAATAAATTTATCAAATGAAATTATACTTTAACATAAATATACTATCAACATCCTGGAATATTATGTGTGGGATTATGAACAATGGGATAATATTGACTATGACATTTTGATTCGTGGGATTTTGATATATGGTTACAAATTTTAATTTTTCAAATCTCCAAACAACAAATTATCTTTCCGTCATATGCTGTTGAATATGTCCTTAGAGACGTCTAGATGTCTGCAACGGAAGTCATATTGTCGTTATTCAAATGAAGGTTGGAGGTACGAGTACATTTGCTATTGTGTTTACGAATTTTGATGATTAACATTATATTATCATCTTGATACTTGGTACCTTTATAATTACTTTAAGGAAGAAGGAATCAAATGAAGACATTGTATTTAATGTAGATACTTTGCAGTACACGGAATGCGCCAAAAAGGGGTGAGTTTGGACAAGAAATATTTACATTTTGGTGGAAATATGTTGCTGTTAGAAATATAATCTATGTGTAACAACTGCTTAATCATACAACTGTGCTCATGCATAGCTGACAAAAAGAAAAAGAAAAACACTGATTTTTAGTCTCACATTGGAAAAGATGTCATTAATCCCACTATGCACCGCGCTCCATTGCCGTCACTATTTTCGTAACGTCGATAGAAAACGCTATTTTTTTATATACATATATGTATATATATATATATATATATATATATATATATATATATATATATATATACATATATGTATATATTAAGTTTCCTGATTATCTCCATCGAGTTTTTGGTCCCCAAAATACAGAAATATATCTTAATCGCCAAAAGTCAAGGAAAAAGTTGCCTACGCGCGATGACCATACACAAGGACCGAAAAATCTTCTCGCGTTCTAATGCCGACGTTATGACGTCACGTCGCATCAAAATCCATCATATTTTCTATATCATCTTTCCATGTGTTAAAATTCTCAGAATGTTTTGTTCAACACAATTGTCAAAATTCATCGTCTCTTCTATATTTCTAAAACATTTCTCTCTACATGTATTTAAGGGTTTTCTCAGAATGTTTCGCTCAGTTTTAATAAGATCACAATTGTCAAAATTCATCGTCTTTTCTTCTCAAAACATTTTTCTCTACACGGCTTTCTCAGAGTGTTTCGTTCAGTGTTACGTAAGGCCACATGCTGACCTGAAAATTTCGCTCCCTGATACCATGACATCTTGATTTCCCTTTCACGTCGTCTTAAACTAGGCAAAAACACCGTCGATTTCCATCTTCACACTAGGCAAAAATAACGTCAATTTCCTCCTTCACACAGGGCAAAAACTACCGTCGATTTTCATCTTCACACCAGGCAAAAATATCGTCGATTTCCATCTTCACACTAGGCAAAACTGCCGTCGATTTCCATATTCACACTAGCCAAAATACCGTCGATTTCTTCCTTCACACAGGGCAAAACTGCCGTCGATCTCCATCTACACACTAGGCAAAAAATACCGTTGATTTCCATATTCACACTAGGCAAAACTGCCGTCGATTACTATCTTCACACTAAGAAAAAATATCGTCGATTTTCTCCTTCACACATGGCAAAAATGCCGTCAATTTCGTCCTTCACACAGGGCAAAAATACCGTCGATTTCCATCTTCACACTAGGCAAAAATGCCGTCGATTTTTATCTTCACACTAGGCAAAACTGCCGTCGATTTCCATCTTCACACTAGGCAAAAATGCCGTCGATTTTCATCTTCACACTAGGCAAAACTGCCGTCGATTTCCATATTCACACTAGACAAAATGCCGTCGATTTCTTCCTTGACACAGGGCAAAAATGCCGTTGATTTCCATCTACACACTAGGCAAAAATACCGTTAATTTCCATATTCACACTAGGCAAAACTGCCGTCGATTACTATCTTCACACTAGACAAAAATACCGTTGATTTCCATGTTCACACTAGGCAAAACTGCCCTCGATTTCCATCTTCACACTGGGCAAAATTACCGTCGATTTTCATGTACACACTAGGCAAAAACGCCGTCGATTTCCATCTTCACATTGGGCAAAATGCCGTCGATTTTGGTTTTCTATGTCGATATCTTGCTTCACATTTATTTTTTGTTTTATTCGCGATGACCGTACACAAGGACCGAAAAATCTTCCCGCGCTCTGATGCCGACGTTATGACGTCACGTCGCATCAAAATCCATCATATTTTCTATATTTTTAAAACATCTCTCCACGTGTTTAATAAATTTCTCAGAATATTTCGTTCAACACAATTGTCAAAATTCATCGTCTCCTCTCTATTTTTATAACGTTTCTCTCCACATGTATTTAAGGGCTTTCTCAGAATGTTTCGCTCAGTTTTGATAAGATCACAATTGTCAAAATTCATCGTCTTTTCTTCTCAAAACATTTTTCTCTACACGGCTTTCTCAGAATGTTTCGTTCAGTGTTACGTAAGGCCACGTGCTGACTTGAAAATTTCGCTTCCTGATACCATGATATCTTTCCCTTTCATGTCGTCTTAAACTAGGCAAAAACACCGTCGATTTCCATCTTCACACTAGGCAAAAATGCCGTCGATTTCCTCCTTCACACAGGGCAAGATTACCGTCGATTTCCATATACACACTAGGCAAAAATGCCGTCGATTTCCATCTTCACACTAGGCAAAATGCCGTCGATTTTGGTTTTATATGTCGATGTCTTCCTTCACGTTTGGCAGAAAAATAGTTTATTTTTTGTTCTATTTGGGTCTTATAAGAAATTAAATAGATAAATGAATAAATCCCACACTGAGTTCCTTCAACGAGACAGAAATACCGTAGTAATTTCCTCACATCGACTTCCTTCACACATGACAAAAATACAGTCGATATTTTTTCCCCAAAAACCCGTAAAGGTGTTTTTGTTCCTTGAGAATATAAATAATAATAATAATAATAATGATAATAATAATGATAGTAATAATAATAATAATAATAATAATAATAATAATAATAATAATAATAATAATAATAATAATAATAATGATAATAATAATAATGTTAATAATAATAATAATATTAACAGTAATAATAATAATAACAATAACAATAATAATAATAATAATGATAGTAATAATAATAATAATGAAATATTGATATTAATAATAATAATAATGATAATAATAATAATAATAATAATAATAATAATAATAATAATAATAATAATAATAATAATAATAATAATAATAATAATAATAATAGTAATAATGATAATAATAATATTAATAATAATAATAATAATAATAATAATAATAATAATAATAATAATAATAATAATAATAATAATAATAATGATAATAATAATAATAATAATAATAATAGTAATAATAATAATAATAACAATAATAATAATAATGATAATAATGATAATAATAATAATAATAATGATAATAATAATAATAATAATAATAATAATAATAATAATAATAATAATAATAATAATAATAATAATAATATGTATACGCCTCATACACAAGTGAGTATATCACTCAGTCATATAACCCACTCACCTCCACTCACTCCCACACTCACACCAGCCGGCAGACAATAAGGCGCCTGACACTTCCTGCATCAATCCGCTGACAAGGCATTCCCTGTCGCACCATGCACACGCGATCACACAGCAATAAACACATCATTACGTATACTGACGAACCTCCCCTGGATATATATATTATAGTCTGGCTGTCAGACTAAATTATAAACTAATTATGTAAATCAAAATATAAGATGTGACGAACTAAATCCAGCTCACATAAATAATTCAGTTATACGAGCGTGGCACCTCACCAAGGAACTTCCGACCTTCTTAAACGAGATGCACGGGCTCGGAAGATGAGTTTTGCCAGTGACGTGCCTTAGTGATAGGATTGTGTAATAGTGTACCAAGAGAACATTAATTGAATAGGACAATAAACAAACAAAAAACTTAGAGGCGTTTGTGCAGTGGACACCCCTAAACATGATGATGTCACGGACCCGTCATATTCTGTGTTACAAGTGACGTTGGATAGAACGACGTAACAATACCGTTACACCCGTCCCGTTACAAATAACAATAATAATAATAATAACAATAATAATAATAATAATAATAATAATAATAATAATAATAATAATAATAATAATAATAATAATAATAATAATAATAATAATAATAATAATAATAATAATAATAATAATAATGATAATAATAATACAAATAGAATTAATAAAGAAAAAATGAATTGATAAAAATTATAACACATAAAAACAATATGTAAATAAGTAAGTAAATGAATGATTAAATGAAATAAAATTAATAAAATAAATTGCATTCATAAGATATACAGTATATGTACATCAATCAAAAGCAAAAATATATAGAATATAGATCAAAATTAATATAGATTAATATAGATAGATATTACTAACAAAAAAGTACATAGAAACTTTACGTTATTATTTATTATTCATCATTTATTATTTCATTTATTCTAAGAGACCAATGAAGAACTGGGTAGAGTGGAGAATCTACTTTGACCTTTTCATCTAAATAAATTAATAAATAATTAGATAAATAGATAGATTGATAAACAAATAAAGATAATTAGATAAATAAGTAAATAAATGAAGTAGATAAATAGATAAATAGTATATAAATAAATTATAGGTAAATAGATAATTAGAAATAAATAATAAACATATAAATAAATAAGATAAATGAATAAACAAATACTATATAAATAAATTATAAATAGAAAAATAAATAAATAAATAGCAATAAATAAGTAATAAACATATGAATAAATGAACAACAAACAAATGATAAAAAGTAGATAGATAAATACATGAATAACAGTACATACATATACCAAAGGCTTTTTCCCCCCACATGGGGGGTAGCCCAAAAGAAAATGGCATAGAAACCACTCCCACCCATTCCATTTCCTATATATTCCACTCCCCTCCACCCACCTCCCTCCCTTCTATCTTAGCACCTCCTGGATGACGGGTCATCCCTGCATCCTGTCCACTGCCCTGGGTCAGAAGCAGTGTCGCAAGACACAGCACATCCAGAGCAAGGCCGCTTCATAAATTCGGCGACCCCCCTCTCCGTCCCCTCATAGAGAAAAGGAGAAGACGGGGAGAAATCCCTTCGGGCTGCGTCAAATTTTTTCTCATACATAATTCCTCACCCCCCATCCCCCACCCACTCCCCCTCATGCATCACAGCATCATCTATACACAACCCCTCTCCATTCACCCCTACCTTCTGTCCTCTCCCGTCCTTCCTCAACAGACATTAATCTCTTTTGTAATGCCCCTTTCACCCCATCCATCCATCTCATCCTAGGACGCCCCCACATATTCACTTCTTCCACCTCCGCCTTCCACACTTCTTTTACTAATCTTTCTTCACCCATTCTTTCCAGGTGTCCAAACCATCCTAATACCCTTTCATGAACCCTATCTCCCAGTTCCTTTTCCACCCCTGTTCTCCTCCTCACCTCCTCATTTCTCACTCTATCTAACCCAATAATCCCTATCATACTTCTCAGACATTTTATCTCAAACACATTCAAACTCCTTCTCTCTTCCTCTCTCATGTTCCATGTTTCTGCCCCATACAATCCTGTTGGCACAATCACTCCTTCATTTAACCTCTTAACATCCATTCCCAGATGATTTCTCATTACACTTTTCAATCCACCAAGGCATTTACTCGCTTCTCTCAATCTATATTCTACCTCCACCCTCACTTCTCCCTTTCCTGCCACATTCGCACCCAAGTATCTAAAACTATTCACTTCCTCCAGTCTTTCACCCTTAATGCTCACTTCCAGCCTGCTGTCACTCTCTCCCCTTGTACATCTCATCATCTTACTTTTGCCCACATTTATCTTCAACTTCCTTCTTTCACACACCTTCTCAAACTCTGTCACTAACTTCCTCAATCCCTCCTCTGATCCTGCTACAAGTGCAGTGTCGTCAGCAAACAACAACTGGCTTATTTCCCACTTTTCTCCATTTTCTTTAACCATCTCCAACCCCTGACCCACTACCCTTGCATTCACCTCTCGCACCACCCCATCCATGCATAGATTGAACAGCCAGGGCGACATAACACATCCCTGACGAAGTCCCACCTTTACCTCAAACCATTCACTCTCTCTATTTTTAATCCTAACATAAGCTCTACTACTCTCGTAAAAACTCTTGACTGCTCTTAACAGCTTTCCTTCAATCCAATATATTTGCAGTACCTCCCACAGTGCCTTCCTGTGTACCCTGTCGTAAGCCTTTTCCAGATCAATAAAAGACCCCAAAACATCCTTACCTTTTCCCATAGCTTTCTCACATATCTCTCTTACCACAAAATTTTTATCTACACATCCCCTACCTGTCCTAAAACCACACTGTTCCTCACCAATTACTCCCTCTGTTACTCTCCTAATCCTCTCAATCAAGACCCTCCCATAAGCCTTCCCAACTACACTCAACAAGCTGATTCCTTTGAAACTACTACATTCACGCGTTCAGAACGTTCAGAACGTTTTCAGTGGCGGAGTAGGCCGAAGTAAATCAGATGGACCTTTATTCAGTATGGAACTCATCTTCAGGAACCAAGAAGAGAAAGGTGAGCTATTTGTGATGCTTTGTTGACTTATGCATCTTACAGGCAATTAGAATAATTGAATAACTGTATTTCTGTTTCTGTGTAGCTAATGAGAAGAGGCAACTAGGCAATGTTGAATATATTATGATATCCACTGCCAAATGATATACCAGACAGAAATGTTAAAATATCATAATGGCTATTTAAGATTATTAAAGTGAGTGATAACTTAGAGTGTTCATGTAAAGAAGGCAAATGGTATTATTTGTAGCATCGTGAGTTCAAGCAGTGAAATATGTCATATGTGTTTAATACTCTACGCAGGCACCTGCTGGTTCTTCTTGACAGGCTGAGGCATTTACTTCAGGCTCTCAGTCTCGTCGTCAGCACAGATGTAGGGAAGGATTGGAAACAGACCCTGTTTTCAAGCCGTGGCTACAGGAAATACCTGACCAGTATAAAGCTAGGTGTAAAATCTGTAACGTTAGTATGACTGCAGAGACAATGCTAAAAAACCATGCAAAAGGCAAAAAACACTGTTCATATTTCAAGGGTACAATGGACAATCAGGTACCAGTATCAACATTCATTACGAAAAAAAAAAGATCCTATGGCTAAGGCAGCAATAAAGCTGGCAAGTGTTCTAGCTGCACATAATGTTCCTTTTAAGATAATGGATCACTTGTCAGAGGTCTTGAGAGATATTTTCAATGACTCCAAGATAGCGCAGGAACTTGCCATGAAAAGAAGTAAAGCAACTACAGTTGTAACTAATGTCATAGGAAAGTCCTACAAAGAACAACTTGCTCACAAACTAAGAGAAACAAAACTTGGCGTTCTTACAGACGAGTCTACTGAGGTTGGTTCCATAAAAACACCTTGTGTTGTAGTAAGATTCTTTGATCATGATAATGAATGTGTTGAAAGTACATTCTGGGAGCTGTGTGAAGTTTACAATACAGCCAACCCTGAAAATGTCGGAAAAGGAGCCACTGCTAGTAATCTCTATGAGGGAATGATGAAAACATTTGAGAAACATGAAATCCCAGTTACACAAATGATAGGTTTTGGGGCTGATGGGTGTAGTGTAATGATGGGAGCTCACAATAATTCAGTTGCAAGTCGCTTCCGTAATGAATGCCCTGGTCTTTTTGTAATCAAATGTGTTTGCCATTCTGCTCACCTCTGTGCCAGTGAGGCGTGTAAGGCTTTACGTAGAAAGTGTGAGGATTCAGCAAGAGAGGTGTACAATTTTTTTAAGTGTAGTAGCAAGCGCCAGTGTGACTTTGTACAAATTCAGTCTTTCTTTCACTTGAAGCCCCACAAGATGCTACACCCATCACAGACGAGGTGGTTGTCATTGGTTGCTGTTGTTCAGAGGATCTTGGAACAATGGGAAGCTCTTCGGTTGTTTTTCTCAGACATGTGGTTATCTGAGAAGCTAGTTGCTGCTGAGCTGATTTTCAACTCTACATGACCGTTTCATTAATTTGTTATACTACTTCCTAGATTGGATTTTGCCAAAGTTCACTACTTTTGATAAGTACTTTCAGTCAGATAAGCCAGTGATAACAGTGCTCCATGAAAAAGTAAGTGTTCTTTTTAAGGATATTCTCCATTCACGGAGAGAGAATATGTAATGAAAACTGAACTTTGTTTGATAGATCCAAATAGAAACGATAAGCATCTCAGTGACACAGAAATATATCTAGATGTAAAAATGTTACAGGAACTGCAAGACTCCCGTGTAACCGAAAGAAAATCTGAGTTGCAGGATTTTTCCAACGCTGCCGTAACTTTATGTCTGCGGCTTGCTGTGAAATTAAAAAGAGGTATGATTTCAGCGACAATGCCATCTCAAAACTGAATTGTCTGACTCCAACTAATGCTTTATCATTGAATTTTAGGAAGTCAGTTCCTTCTTTGGTACCCTTAGTAACTGCATTGCCCCTTCTTGTACCTCCAGAAGACAGCTCATTAGTGCAAAGACTGGATGATCAATGGTGAATATTGCCACTGGAGTGTGACAATTCAGCCTTGAATACAGAGGATAGTGATAAGTTTTGGGTTGCATTAATAAAAGGTAAACCAAACTTCACAGACCTTTCACAGTTTGCACTCTCTGTTCTTAGCTTACTCCATTCGAATGCAGAATGTGAGAGAGTTTTTAGTAAAATTAACCTTTTCAAAACTAATGCATGAAATTGGCTGAAGACAGCAACTGTAAATGGGGCGCTGCCAGCAACAGAATGTATGAAGTCAACTTGATCATGCTATAAAAACTTTAACCCAACAAATGATATGTATTCTCTTTTGGCAGCCAAGGAACTATACAGTAACACCTCACATTCTGACTCTGAGTAATGTTGTAAGCCATGATTCCCCATGAGGTATAGCTTATGTCTAGATTATGAATCTTTAATTACATACAAATATGAAAGTTTTTCTTTAAAAACATTTTCATTTCATTACACTAGCTGATGATGATGCCTATTATATGTGATTTCTTATTGAAGTATGTTATGTGCTAAAATGTGATCATTTGATTATTTCAAATGAAACACTAATTTGTGAAAGATCATTTATTTGAATTTCTCAATATTAATAGAATTTAGAAATGTTGCATAAAGTGTACATTTTATTTATCTCAAGGGATAGATATTAGATCTGAAAATGTACAATAATTTGTACGATATATCTTTAATAACAATTACACAGCACCATAATTTTGTCATGAAAACAATAATTTTGAGGCCCCTGTACGATAATATTGTGTTCAGAATCTTGCAACCCTGCCTTTGTGATCACGAGGCAAACGTACCTTTGAATCAGGACTGATAAGTTCTCGTCGACAGGGCATTAAGGGAAAATATTGTGTTTTGCCTGTTGTATATCCACAAAACACCTCTACGGACTTTTTGGCGTCATTTCGAAGGTAAGTGATGTAGAAGAATAACCAGCGGTGGTTGGGTGGGAATAGTTGCTGTAGGAATAGAAGAACTTTGGCTGCCAAACCGTGTTAATGCGTACTTAAAGGCGTGGTCCTATTTTGAGCCAAATAATGCCATGGACATGGTTCGTAGCAAGGTAGCCTTAGTACTATTCATTCAGTTGTAAATTTATGAACTACAACAACCCTTTATTATTGTATATGATTGTATATACCGTGTCACAAAATTCCTGGACAGTGGAAGGAGAAGGTGGTGGTTGTGGGGGCGTGGGAAATACCTACCTTAAGTGAGGAATGAAGGGGGAAGGATAGCCGCAGTGGGAAGCCAAAGTCCAGGAGATTTGAGTCACTGACCGGGACCACGCGCGCTCCCTTCTCGGCGCGCGTGTATATAACTCAAAGGGGGGTGGGACAATTCATTAAGTAGACCGTCCTAGGCTAATCAAACAGATCATCCTATTGTGAGTTTTAATGATCAAGATTATTTCTACAATCAAACATTGTAGGCATGCTACTCCAATCCTTAGTAGGATTTATTAATAGATAACCTAATTTCACTTATGTATCCTAACCCCTGCGCAAAGCCTATGACATCTAACTAATACTTTACCACTAGGTCGATATATTCTTCCCTTTTCTACGTGAGTTCTGCTGGTTGCGGGGATGTCTTCAAATAGGCGCGGGTCCCTCGTTCAGGCAGGAGGCGTCTGTTGTGTGAGGATGACTTTGCTGTTGAGCGTGGCGGGAACCCTGGCTGTCCTCGTTGTTTGGCACCTCATGGCGGGACGCGGGTTCGATTCCGTAGGGGGTTTCCTAATTTTCACTAACAAGTTCCTTTCTGGTCAGGATGTCCCGGAGGGCGATTCTGCACCCTCTAATGGCGATACTGCACAATGATTAAGTTTGGTAGTCACTGAAGGCGACACTCTTCGCCGCCATGTTCCTGGTTACGGTGGCACTGAATACCGTGGCACTGGTATTTACGAGTTCTCCGGGCACTAGTCACTTATAATTGACGATGATTAAACAGTTCGTATTAATGAGTGGAATTCGTAGTGGCCACCCTACGAGAGAATGATGCACATTTGGACCTTCCGAGGACACGTGTGTCCCACCTCACTCTGTGTGAACCCAAGCCGAACTGGGGGTCAGGCACTGACGGGTCAACTGCCTGTCCATACTGTATGGTACACACCGTTGCCGTTTTTTCTAAATGTCAAATCAATAGTTCCGTAGGGAGCGCCGTGCACGTTTATGTGGAAGTTGAAACAGTTCTAATTGTTCCTTGACCCATTCAACTCCGATGACAAAATGTCTTGTCATTTGGTCAAATAAAACAAAAAATCATAAAACACCAAAATGTTTGATCAAACACCAGAAAAATATGACGTCAGTCCTCGCTTCGCTGCGAGCGAAGCGAGGATTGACGTCATATTTTTCTGGTGTTTGATCAAACATTTTGGTGTTTTGTGATTTTTTGTTTTATTTGACCAAATGACAAGACATCTTGTCATCGGAGTTGAATGGGTTAAGGGTAGTCACTACTCACGAGAGTGGAAGATATGATCCTAACTAGTCTAATTAAAACTAGCCTAAACAATAAATAGCAACCGCGTAGAGGGGTGGGTGAAACCGTTAGAACTAATTCTAACGGTAATTCTTGGATATAATACACTAATTCTATTCACAAAGTAGCAACTTACAACTGCAAGAAGGAACAGTAAACTTGAGAGATTGTGGAATCCCACACTTAATATTAAACATTCGTGTCTTTGATCGCAGGCATATGTAGACACTTGGAACTAAAGGGAGAGGGGAGGGTTTTCCTGAGTAATTAGAAGTCTCTCTCAAATTCGTTAAGGCACTGTAATTGACTGCCAAATTGGCGCAACAGTTTATGAGGATAAGGAGAAGGAAAAATATCAAGAAGTAGTTGTTGGAAGCCTTAAGAGTTCCGGAAATTCCAAGGAGTAGAGGGAATTGATAGCCGAAAAGGGCTGAAAGGAGACGAAAAAATGTGGAGCCTGCGTCGGCTAGGCCTTTGAGCGAAAGTATTTGGTAACTGTGGTTTGAGAGCAGACGTAAGAAAATGAGAAGAAATAGTAGGCCCTGTGTCACAACCCAAGGTTGTGACGCACACACACACACACACACACACACACACACACACACACACACACACACACACACACACACACACACACATATATATATATATATATATATATATATATATGCAATGGTCCGAGAGAAGGAGGCAGAGTAGAAATAAGCAAGGTATGGTATTATTCCCGAACAAAACTACGAATGGGACCATACAGTAGAAGTTGCATGTGCAACTTGGAATTACTTTTTTTTTCAAGAAAAGAACAGAGGAGGAAAAGCAAACTGGAATAAATTCCAATACATTTTCACATTGCCGAAACGTTTCGGTAGCAATCTTGTTTACATACGCCAAGTCAAGAACGTACGGGAACAAGGGTCGCCGAACACCGTTACCTATTCTACAAAAGCGACAGCACGCTAAGCATTTCCCACTAGCATGCTACTTGTTTTTGCTATCCACTTTACATGCTGGAAAAAGTGGTTAACTTGTTGGGAAGGACCAATTTAGTTGGAGTCAAATGAGCCACCATTAAATTGGGGTTGGATTATCATTATGTTTATAACATTAGAGCTTGCTTATTATTATTATTTTTGTTCACTAAACACGTATTAAGTTTTATATATATATAATATATATATATATATATATATACATACATACGTATATATATATATATACATACATACATACATATGTATATATATATATATATATAATGTATATATATATTGTGATTCAAAAGTACTTACTTGTGCGTCGATGACGTCGGTTCTTCGGTTTCGGTCGCTCCTGGGTGGGCCCTTACATTCCTTTGCGGTACACTCTCCACTTCTCTAGCCTAATTCCCTACCTCCTAACCATTAATGCTAGCTTACCATATCCCCCTTTCTGGGTACTGTACACTCCACTCACACTCGCATTCACCACCACCCACGCACGGTCCTTGTTCGGCACTGCGCCACCCAAGCCAACGTGAGGCCACCCCCCCCCCACATTCGGGTGGGAAGGGGGATACCAGCGCTCGTGCCCTTTGACCCCCTCTCCCCCCCCCCAGAAAGAGGGGGAGGGGGTGCCAACCGTCCGTCCCCGTCCGCGCCATACACACTCACGCTCACACCACACACCCCCTTGATCTAGAGATCAACCTACTCCTCGTCTTCTCCTTCCTCTACATCGTAGTCCTGTAGCCACCTTGGCGGGCGTCTTTCGCGCTGGGGTCTCTGAGACACCCCATCCTCTTCTGTTGTCGCCCCGTGGCCTTCCTCCTTATCTTCTCCTTCACTCACTACCCGCCGTATATCCAAGATATGTCGCGGCACTCCCTCAACAGAAACATTGTTCCGGGAGTTCACCTCCGTCACTGTCCCTCTCGTCCACTGTGACGTGCACTTCTTGTCCCTTGGTCTCACCCATACCTCCTCCCCCACCTGCACTGAGGCGGGGCCTTCTTCGGCATTGGCCGGCAGTTTCGGTCCCTGCAGCGGATGCCGCCAATCATATTTGAACACAGCCTTTTGCGGAACCGAGCGGTCGTCTTGGCCTGACCTGGGGGAGATATTATACCAGAAAACTGCCTCCGTCGGCGCTATTCGTGCCCTCTCAGCTATGGCCTTAATTGTACGATGGTGTCGTTCTACTATCCCATTTCCGCTCGGCCGGTACGCTGCCCGGAAGAAGCGTCTTGTGTTCCACTTGTCCAATGTACCTTTCAGTGCCTCCGACCGAAACGCCGTGCCGTTGTCCATATTGATTGAACTGGAACTAAATGAGGAAAAATACATGAAAAGAAATGAACAATATAGAAAAGGAAGAATGATGTATGAGAAAACAAACTTTGATAAAATAAGAGAATTCTTTCAACAAGAAAACTGGGAAGAAATATACAAAGAAGAAACAACAGTGGAAGAGAAATGGAATATTTTGACAAAAATTTACAAAAAAGGAGTGGGAAAGTATGTTCCAAGACGAAAACAAGAAAAAGAATTTGTAAAATGCTGATACAACAAAAGTTGTAGGGAGTTAAAAGACAAAAGAGACAAAGCTTGGACCAGATGGAAAAAAAACAGAAGGCCTGAAAAATGGAAAATATATACTTGTTATAGAAATGAATATGTACAAACGTGCAGAGAGGAAAAGAGAAAATATGAAAAAGATGTCATAGAAAAATGTAAAGATCAACCAAAACTATTCTACAGATTTGTAAACAACAAACTGAAAAACAAACAAGACTTGGAGAAATTAAGACAAGGACGAGTTGAATACACGGAGGAAATTGAAATGGCGGAAATTATGAGCAAACATTTTAAATCAGTGTTTACAAGGGAGAACATACAACCTGAAGAGATCGAATGGAAAGAGAAAGTCCCCCCTATGAAAGAAATAGAGGTAACAAAGAATGAAATATTGAAACACTTGAGTAATCTTGATGTCAGAAAATCGCATGGACCAGATGAAATAGCAAACTGGATTTTGAAAGAATGCAAGAATGAACTGGCAGACAAAATACATAGCATAATAAACAGTTCCTTGAAAGAAGGAAAAGTTCCAGAAGATTGGAAAAAAGCAAATATAGTACCTATATATAAAGGAGGAAATAAAGAAGACCCTACCAACTATAGACCAGTCTCTCTAACAAGTACAATAGCAAAAATTTGTGAAAGAATTGTAAAAAATAGATGGGTAAAATATTTAGAAAAAAAACGTGCTAAATCCAAGGCAATTTGGATTCAGACAAGGACGATCATGCGTCACCAATTTAATATGTTTCTATTCAAGGCTAATAGATATAATACAAGAAAGAGATGGATGGGCTGATTGTGCATTTCTAGACCTAAAAAAAGCTTTTGACAAAGTACCACACAAGAAGTTGCTTAAGAAATTAGAAACTGAAGGAGGAATACAGGGCAAACTACTTAATTGGATGGAAGACTTTTTGCAAGAAAGAAAAATGAGAGTAGTGATGAGAGACCAACACTCAAAATGGGATGAAGTAATAAGCGGTGTTCCACAAGGAACAGTTCTGGCCCCAATAATGTTTGCTATATATATTAATGATATGGATGAAGGAATTGAAAGCTATATGAGCTTCTTTGCAGATGATGCAAAACTACTGAAAAGAGTGAACACGGAAGAAGATTGTGAATCACTACAGAGTGATCTACCTGGATGAAGAAATGGTGAAGAAAATTCTAATCACCCTGATAAGACCAAGATTGGAATATGCAGCAACGATATGGTCACCAAGTACAAAAAAAATGTATAAAAAACTTGAAAGAATACAAAGAGCAATTACAAAATTGGCACCAACACTCTCAAAACTATCATATGAAGAGAGACTAGCAAAACTTGAACTACAGACACTAGAGCAAAGAAGAGAGAGAGGAGATTTGATAGCTATTTACAGAATCGCGAGCGAAGCGAGGATTGACGTCATATTTTTCTGGTGTTTGATCAAACATTTTGGTGTTTTATGATTTTTTGTTTTATTTGACCAAATGACAAGAATCTTGTCATCGGAGTTTAATAGGTTAATGGACACTAGGCTCGGAGGCCACGGACGAGGGTTCGTAGAGGGAAGGTCCGGAGTGATCGAGGGCCTCTTCAAGTGTCGTGGGCTGAGTTCCTCCATCATAAACATGAGCATGTTGAAGTTTTCATCAGACAGGGAGCTCCTCTTAGCCCTGAGGATGTCCTTACCAAGGGAGAACAAGCGCTCCACCGCTGCGCGCGCTGCTCGGCATCGCCGTGTTGTACCTCAAGAAGAGGTCAATGAGGACTTTCTCACTGCTGAAGGCAGGCTGGGTCAGCCAGACTGTCTGTCCCTTGGGTCTGTAGCCACACATTTGCAATTAGAGCAGCCTTGAACTTGGTTGACCATTGTCATCCTCCTCGTCACAGATGCTGGCGTAGTAGTCCTCCTCCGTCTCCATGTCCTCGCTGCTGCTGCTGCTGGCGGTCTCTAGGTCAGCTTGCCACAAGATCTCCTCCATCTTCCCCTCCATCAGGGACTTGACCTCTGACCACTCGACCATTCTCTCCTCAAAAGCCCCCATCCACTTGAGGCGAAACTTGGGGTGGGAGGCAGTGGCCAGAAGACACTCCTCATCCTCAGAGGTAGTGGAGAACCTCCTTTCCATGGCAGGGTGTTGACCAGGGGCTCGCAGAACCGGAGGTTGCCGCTGGTCATCAAGTTGACCAGCTTCTTGGTCACAATGAGATGAGGGTGGGCATCAGGCAGCCCAGGTAGAAATTGCTTCTACCCCTGGATGTGGTCCAGTGCGTTGGTGACAGGTGCCATGACCTGATAATTGAAATAGACAAATAGTATTTAGTATTTAATGGACTAGTTTTAAAATAGAAGCATAAACTAAAGAACAATAAAATATCGCGATAACGCCCATCTTATATTTAGTTTATTTACCTTAGCATATTCTGACATGAAGTCAAAGTCTTTCTGGACAAGCACTGTCAGATTCTTCTGCTGGTTCATGTATCTGTGCAGCTAGTCTTTCTTCTCCAGCACTTTGTTGAGGACCACCAGGCTGTCATGGAGGCTGTTTCACCTTGTTTTGATAGGAACAATGAGCCGTCTGTTTATCGACTTGTACAGTCTGTCAGAAAACACTATCCTTATTCCTGAAAAAAAAAAGTTTTGCATTATTTCAGTATCGGCATTATTGCTGATTTTTTTTTTTTTTTTTTTTTGATGATGCTGTCCTCGCTGCCCGTCTCCATGTCATCAAACGCGATGAATTGAAAAAGAAAATAAACTTATCTAATAAATTGTCATAAATCCATATTTTTTAAAAACTGTAAACCATTCTTTGAAGTACCCTTTACATTGTACAAAGTACTATTCAGTGTATTCTGCACACCTCTAGCTCTTGGCTCTCTTGGCCCTCTGGATGGTCAGCGATGAGCACCTCTAAGTAGGCGTCGGCGGGCTCAGCCTCAGGATTAGGAGCGCAAGCCTTGTCTTCCTGGTGGTCATCCAGATTAAGACAAATTGGACAAATGTTTTTTTTTTTTAGATTTGGCAGTATTATTTGTGGTTGTCCCGAAACAATTTTTTTTTTAAATGTATAATAATTTTGCTAATATTTAGTTATAGGCAATAATTTCATTCTACCGGCTATCGCTACTTCATTAAACTTACAATATTAAAAAATTCTGAAACAAAATATGTAATAACTTACATGGTGACCTTGTCCTCTATCCCAAACTGGCTGTGGATATTCTTCATGACCTGGGCGAGTACATCATGGGTGTGGTTCCCCATGATCCTCTCGCAAGGCAGGACAGCCATCTTCCTGTCCCTGGCGTTTGGGTCCAACCAGTGCAGTCATACCCAGGTGCCCCTTCTTGTTAGCTGACCAGCAGTCAGCTGTAGTGCCCACACACTTGACTCTCTCCAGTTTGCTAAAATGTAAGCATAACGGTAATTAACTTCATTGATCATTATGTATTGGAATTATTTTCAATACAATATATAATACAATATTGATTATTGACTATATATAGCTTTATTTTATAATACAACAGTAAGAATATTTGGATACTGTTTCTTAGTTTCTTACCTGGTGAGGCTCTCCTTCATCTCCTCGTAGGTTCTGAGGACCCTCCTCCCCAGCGTCCTCCTGGAGAGTACCTCTTTCTTACGGTTGAGGGTGTGGACAATGTCCCTGAAGCTCTGACTGTCCACAATCTGCAGCGGCAACATGTGGTCCAACACAAACCTGACAACTGTCTAGTCGACGGTGGACTGCAGGACGGCGCTGCCCTGGGTCATGATGCCAAAGGATCTCGGCCGCTACTCCTTGCTGCTTGACCCGCCGTCGTCTGACTGACTGGGCCGGTTCCTGCTGCGGCCGCCAGTCCCAACGTTGGCCTTGCAAGCTTCATCAACCTGTTTTGCCTTGTCAGGATGAATCCTGCTGAAGTGGCTCCTCAGGTTGGGGTTGGTGCCCTTGCTCGCCTTCACCTCAGTGATCTTGGGGAGGCAGGACAAGCCCTGGAAGATGTAGCTGTCGCCAACCATCTTCTTGTACTTCACCCACTTGTCAAGGAATGGTCAGGGTGATTGAGGTTCACGAGCGCGTTGGCACTGAGTCGCTTAACGTACGAATTCCGTCTACCTCGCAAGCAGTCAACGAATACGAGGCCCGAGTCTTGAACGGGGTGTAGCACGTCAATCAGAGCTAGTGACTAGGGTAATTGACGGCATACAAGGCGTATACGAAGTGATGAGTAATCCAGTGTAGGTGTTCTCTCCTTCAGAATTATCTTTTTTCGTCGTCACACAACTCGAGATAGGCCTATATACTCGCTGTAGTTGGCAAGCGTAGTTCGCAAAGACGTCCAGGCCAGCCAGCCAGCAGCCAATCAGAAACTCGGGAAAGCTCTCCGGGTTCCCACCAGCCTCCTTGAAAAGGACGGCGGCTAGCCGAGACGACCAGTTCAATTTAGTTTTCGGCCGGGGCGCGGTGCAGACGACGTAATATCTATGATCACTCAATGGGTTCAAAGACCGCCAGACGGTCGCCCTGGTAAGGCCATTTTGGTTTGTAAGGATGTGGAGAAGGCATTCGATAATGTCTGGCATGAAGGCCTTAAGTAGAAATTGTACCACAATTTCGACTTTGCCCTGCCGTTCACAAGGTTGCTCTGCAACTACCTGGACGACAGGACAATAAGAATAAAGTTGCGGGGTTGTCTGTCCCAACCTTTTGTGCCGAAGGCTGGAGTACCGCAAGGGTCAGTCCTTGCCCCCACTCTGTACAATCTATATACGAATGACCTGCCAGAGCCAGCTTATCCACGCAACCAGGCTCTAACTCTTTCGTATGCGGACAACACTAACCACATCAGCAGACACAAAACGCTGCAGGGAGCGTTACACGTAATTCAAAACATCCTTAACGGGGCACACGCGTGGGAGCAACAGTGGCGCATTAAGACCAACGCGTCAAAATGCAATGCTGTATACTTCTGCTGCAAGCGAACCAACAGAACAATAACAAACACTCCTCTTAAAATAAACAACACAAACATCCCAGTGAAGGACCACACCTGTGTGCTGGGTAGCACACTTGATAGTGGCCTTACCTGACCCCACACTTCCGCAAGCAGGGAGCGAAGGCTAGGGCTGTGCTGGGAAAGCTAAGACGCTTCAAAACTGCAACACTGACCACCAAACGTCGATTGTACCTAGCCCTCGTCAGACCGATTCTGTGCCAGTCCCCGGGACTAAGCCAGCTGACATGTCACACTAATAACTACGAGCATCAGAAGGTTCAGAATGCTGCTGTCAAGTTCATCACGGGTTCACGATGGAGCGACTTCAGAACCACTGAGTCTCTACACCGAATTTCCAACATCCGTCCACTCAACCAACACAAACACAAACTTCATTCAAGACACCTAGAAAAACTGCACGACAGACACAAACACCTGATACAACACTTTACACCTAGACCACACCGTACAGACTATCTGTCAGCTGCGCCCGTCCCGTGTGCGGTGTACACGATAAAACGTGTATAACCGTACCTATTAATGATACACCCCTTTCACCAGCTTTGACTGGTGATAGCAATAATGATGAAATAATAATAGTAATAATAAAATTGCATGTAGCCCAATAATTGACAGGCTGCATGCAACAACTCAAACCCAACCTGGGGAAAAACAGGAGAGATCATGCCTTACCTGGGGCTAATCAGGAACGCGCTCTACACGCGGGAAATGAACTCTACTCACTTCCCGTAAGATACATACACACACCTCTCACGAACATAGCCACGACCCAGGCACAAACATCTACACTTACTTTTTCTTCGACTAAAATTCGCTTCCTTTCTAACTTTCTCTTCTACTACATCTTCTCATTTCAGTTTACCTCCCACTAAAGATTTTTCCGTTTTTCCACCTTTCTCTACTACTACGCCTCCTACCATTTTCTAAACTTTCGTTGGTGATCCTAATCCTACTTCCGGCGTCGGCGCCCCCGTCCAAGTTCCTAGTCCATTTCTCCTGAGCCACGACCACAAACTGCCCCAAATCGCTCGCTAATTCGCCCGGTGGCAATAGCCCTCTTTTATACGCTACTATCTTTTCATTTTCTTACAGACATTCTTCCCCTCCCACAAAAACCGATCTCGCGGAAGCGGGTGGTCTTTCCTAGTAATTCAGAATTCAGAGTTCAGAATTCAGTTCAGAATCAACACAGCGCTCCTAGGGGTCGGACGTCTCTGCACTCCAGCTCTCTCAACAAACGTCCAGGAATCTTCGCCGGCCGGTGGTGGCGAGGAGATATATCTCCTCAGCTGCTGCCGGTCTGGCACAGGCCGACCTCTTCGTTGACGTCGGCAGGCGGGTTTACACCAAGACAAATACACATATTTCCCAAGTCACGTAATTCTCTGTTTTCAGAGTAGTGCTTGGAAGAAAAGAGGCACACGCATAACTTGCTCGTTGGCTTAGCAGAGGCCCAAACCGTCTCTCACTCAGAACCCTCAATCTGATCGCGGGCTGGTCGACGGAGAGATTTGGGACACCTCTCTGTCTAACCGGCCTGCAACCTAACGCTGGCCTCTTCGCTGACGCTGGTGAGCGAGTTTACACTTCTGACATTTTACACACAATTCCCAATCGCGTAATTCTCTGTTTTCAGAGTTGTGATTGGAAGGAAAGAGATCATACAACACCCGCCCGCCTGCTCCCCCCCTCGCACCGCCACTGAATCAATTCTACTGACCTTCAAACCCAACCTGGGGAAAAGCAGGCTACTCAGGCCCCACCTGTGGCTTATCAGGAACGCGCTCTACATGCTCGCCGGTGGTGGCGAGGAGACATATCTCCTTTGCTGCTGCCGGCCGACCTCTTCGTTGACGTCGGCAGACGGGTATACACCGCCCGCCTGCCCCCTCTCGCACCGCCACTGGATCAACTCTACAGGATTTCAAACCCAACCTGGGGAAAAGCAGGCTACTCAGGCCCCACCTGTGGCTTAACAGGAACGCGCTCTACACACGGGAAGTGAACTCTACTCACTTCCCGTAAGATACACACACACACCTCTCACGAACATAGCCACGCCACACGCACAAACATCTACACTTACTTTTTCTTCGACTGAAATTCACTTCCTTTCTAACTTTCTCTTCTACGACATCTTCTCATTTCAGTTTACCTCCCACTAAAGATTTTTCCGTTTTTCCACCTTTCTCTACTACTACGCCTCCTACCATTTTCTAAACTTTCGTTGGTGATCCTAATCCTACTCCCGGCGTCGGCGCCCCCGTCCAATCTCCCAGTCCATTTCTCCCGAGCCACGACCACAAACTGCCCCAAATCGCTCGCTAATTCGCCCGGTGGCAATAGCCTTCTTTTATACGCTACTATCTTTTCATTTTCTTACAGACATTCTTCCCCTCCCACAGAAACCGATCCCGCGCAAGCGGGTGGTCTTTCCTAGGAATTCAGAATTCAGTACTTGAAAAAGCTGTAACAAGCGAAACGTCGGACCAATAAAGGTTTCGATCTCACACGATTCTCACTCTTGGATTAGTCAAGGTCTATATAGTATAGGTCAACCCACGCGCAGGTTCCAAATACCCAGCGGGGGAAGTGGGGGGTTCGTGACGTCACTGGGTGCAGTCGGCGTGATCTGTCAGGTGTCTCTCTCCTCCTCCCCCCCTCCCCATGGCTCCCGTTCTCTCTCTCTCTCTCTCTCTGCTCCCGCTCTCTCTCTCTCTCTCTCGGCCTTACTCTCGCTCTCTTTTTCTACTCCCGCTCTCTCTCTCTCTTATAATAATAATTAGTATTACTACTATTATTAACTTTAATTGGAGATCTGTCTCCCCAGACGGGCATAGGGAGACAGATCTTCAGATGAGCACATCTGGGGAGGTAGGTCTTCACATGATCCCAGGGACTTGACATGACTTTAGATGCGAATATAACCCCGCCTTCGGATCTGACCTGGGGACAGCTGTGCAAGGTCACATCTTGCCAGTTTACTATGAGGGTGGAAGTTCTTTACATGGGTGTTCTAGGGAAACAGATCTTCACATGATCCATATAATAATCATTGCTATGATATATATATACATATATATATATATATATATATATATATATATATATATATATATATCGGCCCACCAATCGGCCCACCTCCACCAATCTAGGGTTAAGCCTTCTATTGGCTTCAGTCAAGTGATCAAGCAGAGGATCTAAACCTGAAACTGGGAGACTGGTCGGAGGTCTACTTTCTTGCAACACTGGTGGACCTGGTGGTGGTGATCTTGAATTACACTGGGATGGTGCATTTCCTGAAATAATTAGATGTGTTTTGTTTACCATTTCATGAACCCATCTCTGTGAGCTTGTACGTTCACAAACAAACAAGTTACATGAACACATTATATTGAGATTAATCACATTAATTCACGCACAATAATTCAATTAACACTGGTCAAAACATCAAGCTTTTATTACAGCAGTTAGATGGAAATTGCAAAATAAGTGTATCCTACTCACCATCAGTCTGTAAAGGCTTGAAACTTGAATCAGGCAGAGGTTTTAAATCTGGAACTGGGCGACTGGTCGGAGGTCTATTTTCTTGCAATACTGGTGGACCTGTGTCTAATGGTAAATGTAACGATGGAACTGCACCAGGCTTGAATGCTATACAACTTGGAGGCACCGGTATTCCAAGGAGTTCGAATTTCATATTTCTCTGAAATGCTGATTGTTCAAAATGTTTGCTGCATAAACGTTGAGTCAGTGGGTTTATGTGGTCTTTTCTCCCACACAGCTGAATCCAGCGATTTTGGGTTTCTTTATCTTTTGGAAACCGAAAATAATGAACATTTGATTTCCCTTTCACTCGAAAATTAGCACAGCTACGCACGGCGCAAGACGGCATTGTGATACCACAAGAACGGTGAGGATAAGTAGGCAGAGAAGTGTGACCTTGTCCCGTTCAGTGGCAAGCACAGATTGACACACGCTCCCGCGTTTAACCTCTACTGCACCCGTTGACGTCACGGATGCGCAGAACACAGGAAAAGCGAAGCGCTCGTGGGTTGACCTATACTATATAGACCTTGGGATTAGTTTTGTCATAGGAGGTGGCGAATGAACTCAGTATTCAACTCACTATTATCAGATGAGCTTACTGAAACCAAATGGAATATATTTAAGCCACATTCTAAAAAAAAAAAAAGCCAGATTTAGTAATTTAGGCCAAACTAAATATCCTTAGGCCAAATGCTTGAAAAAGAAGCCAAAATTGAGGTGTTTGGCCTAAAAAAGGCTAATCTGGCAAGCCTGGTTGTACTGTCTCAGGCATTTGAGGATTTTGTTTTCTTGACTGTTCTTTGAACAGGCTAAACACGTATGCCTTCTTATTGAACATGTAAGTGCAATGATATAATGGTAAGGTAGTGTAGTGCATGCGTAATCTTGTATTGGCATTTGCTACACGTCAATTCCCGTTTGGCAGTGTTGTATTAGTATTAGTACCGACACTTTTATCCCTGCTCAGAATGCCTAATAATTAGGCATTCTGAGCAGGGATAAAAGTGTCGGTATTTATTAGAACATTTGCCAGTCTCACAGCTGGAATTACCAATATCATTGGATAGGTGTCATCATTTAAGTATTTTGAACCCCAGATATAAGTACCGCGAACTAACAGTAACGTAAAACCTAAAAAATAATAATAATGATAATTATAATAGGTCAGGTCTCAGAACCAATTCTCTGTCATTGGTCTGGCTCTTATCATTGAGTATTTTGAACCCCATACATAAGTGTCACGAATTAATAGTAATGTTGGTAGCAGTTTTTGAATATTAAAAGGCATATTTCCTCCCAAAAAGAGGTAAAAGTTTACTATAAGGACGTCTGCAACCTGCCAATTGGTGGTCCAGACAGTAAGTTACTGGGAGGAGACTGTTTATCTCAACCTAATTATTCGCCAGTTTTAATACACTTTTGCAGTGTATACTCATACTTGTCCCAAAGAACTGCAGGTCCTGAAGTGGCATTCTCAGGTCAGAACAGGCAACACAGTCTTTGATACCGTGTTTATAATATTATTTTAGTCTTTGTCAAGGAGTCGAGTTTATTCATTTTTTCTAACAATCAATGGACAATTTCATTTCATTATATAACTGTCCTATTTCCATTGAAGCATTAAGCCCAGTTCAGAGTAATTCCATGACAGTAGATAATTAACAATCCAACTCGTACATGACCTAACTAAACCCTCCACACTGGTAGAAATACATCTTTTTTCCTCGACTTGCAACGGACCTACTAATTTGAGACAACAACTGACAACATGCGACAACTTGAGACAACAACATTTTTTATTGCGACAACTAATATATTTTCCACTTTTATCCTCAAAATTGTAATCTAGTGGGGAATTTACATCTTTATTCTTAATTCTGTGATATTTGGAGACCAGAAATGTAGCGATTTCCCTCAGCGTATTTCAAAATACGCTCACTAAGATGATTCATATTCCATTCCTGGTCCATCCCATTTCTGCGGCGGCAATGCTATAAGCCAAAATACCGCGTCGAAGCACATGTGGGGGACTTGTCCACCACATACCTATCACTATTAATTGTGAATAAATGACAAATTTGAACTACATTATTTGTATTTAATTTTTCCTTCTCCGTACTTGCAGACCTTGCAGTAGCCAAATAAAAAAGCCTGCAACAAAAGGAAATCCCCGCCCAAATGCATGTGCCAACCGCAGCTCCGTCTTACAGTTCTCGTTTTACAGACACTCGCTCGTGCAGCCATGTTGGAAATGGCTCGATTTGTTGACGCATTTTCGGCAGTGCGAGTCTGAGGGAAATCGCTAAATTTCTGGTCTCCAAATACCACAGAATTAACAATATAGATGTAAATTCCCCACTAGATTACAATTTTGAGGAAAAAAGTGGAAAATATATTAGTTGTCGCAATAAAAAATGTTGTCTCAAGTTGTCGCTTGTTGTCAGTTGTTGTCTCAAATTAGTAGGTCCCACTTGCAAGCATCTTTCTTGCTACTCCTTTCATCCAGGGACACACCATTTCTATTTACCTAAAATTAGGTCAATACAATACAGGCCCAGGGATAATAGCTCTCCATGGGAACTAATAAACAAGCACACATTTTATTTATTTATTTTGTTTTTTCACTTTTTTGCTCTTAGAATTTCTTTCTTGTGAAACTAATGCAAAGTTATTTCAACCAAATTATGATAACCTCAAATGCAAACCAAAATGCATTTGAGGTGGAGTGGAGATGCCTGAGGGACACCAGTTCATGCCTCCCACAAAATTAGAAGGAATAATAATAATAATAAATTTATTTGGCAAAGAATCAATATACATGAAGTGCAGATAATGACAAGAACACATAGTTCGAAATAATAATTGCAAATTGCTAAGGATAACACAAAAAAGCATGTACGCTTATTTCCATTGTGGTCCTCATTATATTGTTATTCTACACTAAGTTACACAGACAACATACATAGGGGGTTAAGGGGACCAGAAACAATCATGAGTATTAAAAGTCAGTATACATATGACACTTAAACATTGTTATAGTTTTGCTAATATTACTAACATGTTCGTAACACATAGGATATTGAGACCCAAGAATGTACAAAGAATGTAAGTCTTAGAGATGTGTAGCATCCCTAAGTATGCATTCTAAATTTTAATTCTGTAGTAAGCTAGAGTAGCTACATACCTTAAGGAAAAATCTGCCTTGTTAGATTAACTGCTGGCCCTTTTATGCATTTGCCATGTTCCACACATTAGAGGTCCTAATCCAACTAAAACCTAGCACTGAAGAGATAGGGAGTGTTTATATGCAGCTCCCCATCCAGGTACTAGTGGAAGATGGGGGAGGGCGGGGGAATAAAATTCATATAGTTTATTTTGGTCCATGCCTTCTATTATATAATACCCTGCAAAATATGTATGGGGCAATGATGGCCATTGCTACATACATAGGTGCTGCCCCATCTGTTATAAAACTATGAAGTGCAACAATATTGAATGATTTCATTCCTGATTCATCTACCTTACATTGGGAGCACCATGAACATGGTGTGTTAAATCAATATTGGCAAAATGGTTCTCCCCTTAAAACTTAGGATTTTCCCAGAGATAATCACTACATGCAATTTAGTTCTTTCTTTCCAGCTCTGTCTCTGGGCACTGAATTCCTTACATTTTTCTCCCTGGTTGGTGAGAACCGACAGGATCCTGTAGAAAGATTTCTTTTCACCATGCCCTGCTCTATTTGAGCAGCTCATGACTGCACAAAGTTAACCTAATTCTCTGACAGTCTTCTCGCTTGTGTTTTGTCCTCCAATATGATGGCATAAACGTAAATCACATGGCCCCTGATGTCATGTGGCAGCAATCTATGTGTCCTGGTCACAAAGATTGGCATCTGTGTTGCCGGCTATGGGTAGTGGAAGTGAAATAGAGTGTGACAAGATTGCTGCTATAGTGGCCTTGTTTAAGGCAGGGCATTTTGTGAAGGAAATCTCTGAAAATACAGGAGTTACAGTGTGTTCAGTGCAATGCTGGTTGTTACGTTTCAAGAATGGTGGGGGGGGGGGACATCACTACCTATCCCACGTCAGCGCTGTGGCAGATCCAGGAAACTCACACCACTCACTTTAAATGTTGTTAAGCATGAGATAGACAAGTCTCTTCGTAAATTTGCTAAACAAATTCAGCAGGAAAATCCTAGGTTAGGTAGTGTGTCACTTCACACAGTGCAATGCTGTTTGCATGAAGACATTGGTGTTCAGTGTATTAAGGGGAGAAGGAAACCCCTCCCTACTAAAGTACAGAAGCATAAGCGAGTGAATTTCACAAAGAGATATGGTGAATGGAGCATTGACCAGTGGAGGAAGGTACTTTGGAGTGATGAAAGTACCTTCACTCTGACCAGCAACCAACCTCATTGTGTGTACCATCAGCTTGGCAGTGATCCTCTTCAGTCACGGTACATCACCCCTACTGTGAAGCACCCTGACTCACTAATGGTATGGGGTTGTTTTACATACTGTGGTGTGGGGCACCATGCAGTGCTGCCTAAAAATGAGAAAATGTATCGGAACAATTACCTAGAGTGTGAGGCTCATTTTTTTACGTAGGACAGTGCCCCCTACCACACAGCTAAAAGTGGTTGAAAAATTGTGAAGTAAAGTACTTTGAAGACTGGCCTGGGAACTCTCCAGTCCTCAACCCTATTGAGAATCTCTGGAGTTTGATAAAAAAAAAAAAAAAAAAAAAAAAAAAAAGTTTGGAGATGTATGACACTCCCGAAGTTGGAGGCAGCAATGTGCACAAGCTGGGCAGAGCTCTCAAAGGAAAAAGCTTAACAATATTGGTGATAGTGTCCCTAAAAGACTGAAGGAAGTCATCAGATGGAAGGGAAATGTCACCAAGTACTAAAGAAGGAGTAAATGTTCAATAAATTTTGTTCTACCATTTTTCTGACATCAATCATTTTTATTTATTTATTTTTATTTTTTTCAGAAGGGTGTGGTGTCAGTACTTATGGCGGCTATTGTATGCATGAAATGTGTGTGGCCCATCCAGAGATGGGTCAGTCCAGTCTCTGAGTTGCGTCCCTGAACAGATTTATGTCCACAGACAACAAGAGGGGTTATCGCCCCCATCTTTGTGGTTATCAAAGCCTCACACCTGTCAAAAAGTGCCACCAACATAGTGTAATACATGTCATGGTATGGAATATGTTTGGAAGAGGCAATCTGAGTTAATGCCTCATTAGCCAGCCTGTTTGCCTTCACATATCTACCTATGGTAGTTGTATTATATGGGAAGAGAGCCATGTTTGGAGTGACCCCATCTTTGTATTTTTCAACATCTAGTTTCTTCTCAAATTCTTGTATAGTTTTTGCACACACTGTTGCCTAATCCAATTTATTCCAGATATCTACCACTGTGTGGGAAACTATTCTTTTCAGATCTCTTCTATAACTATCTTTTATGAGTTTCTTTAAATGTCCTCTTGTTTTTCTTTTATCCCACTTTAATAAATCTTCTCTGTCAAGGACTTCCATCCCTTTCTTAATTCTGTAAATGGCCAGTAGATTTCTTTTTCTTTATTCCAGGGTTGGTAGTTCCAGTTTGGACAATCTTTGTTCATATGTTAGTATAGAGTGTTGGTGTCATCTTTGTTGTTGCTTGTTGGATTCTTTCTAATTTCTTCATATTCTTTTTTTGTACTGGGTGTCCATAGTGTTGCGGTGTATAATCTTGGTCTTATCAGTGTGACTAATATTTTCTTTACCATTTCCTCATCCAAGTAGTCAAAGGCTATTTTCATTGATCTTAGTAAATTAAAGGTTTCTCCAACTATTTTGTTGATGTGTTTCTCTGGTGACATGTCTTAGCGGATAATTACTCCTAGGTCCCTTTATGATTTTTTTTTTTTTTTTTTTTACTTCCTTTGTACCAATTTTATATTACCCTGATATTCTATTCCTACTTTTTTAAACTTCATTATACTACATTTCTTGATGTTGAAATTCACTTCCCACTTTTGGCTCCATTCCCAAACTTTATCCAGGTCTCTCTGTAGTGATTGATAGTCTTCCTCTGTACTTACTTTCCATAGTAGTTTTGCATCATCTGCATAGAAGTTCATATAATATTCCACATCTTCATCCATGTCATTTATATGGCAAACATTTATCAAAGCCAATACAGAACCTTGTGGGACTCCACTTATCATTTCTTCCCAGGTTGAGTATTTGTCTCTAAGTACCACCCTCATTTTTCTCCTGTTCAAGAAATCTTCCATCCATTTCAATAACTTTCCTTGTACACCACCTATTATTTCAAATTTTCTTAGTAGCTTTTTGTGTGATACTTTATCATATGCTTTTATTAAATCTAGGAAAGCACAATCAGTCTATTTGTCCCTTGCATTATTTCTATTAGCCTTGAGTAAAAGCAAATCAAGTTAGTGGCACATGATCTTGCATGTTGAAACCCAAATTGTTTTGGATTCAGTATATTGTTTTCTTCCAAATGTTTGATCCATTTACTTTTCATCATTTTTTCACATATTTTTGCTATTGTGCTTGTAAGGGAGACCAGTCTATAGTTAGTTGGATTTTCCTTGTTCCCCCCTTTATATATTGGTACAATATTTCATTTTTCCAATCTCGTGGTACCTTTCCTTCTTTGAGTAATGAATTATCTTGTATATTATGTCCATAATTCATCTATACATTCTTTTAATATCCGACTTGCAATTCCATCCAGACCGTGTGACTTTCTGATGTCAAGGTTTATTATTTGGTCCCTTATTTCCCCTCTGTGTCACAGTTATTTCTTTCATGGGGGTGGGGATCCTTTCTCTCAATTTTGTGTACTTTCAATTGTGAAAACAGATTTGAAATGTACCATCATAATTTCAGCCATTTCTACGTCTTTATATTCATCATTCCTTTGACGCAGTTTCACTATTTCTTGTTTATCTTTTAGTTTACCATTCACATACCTGTAGAATAGTTTAGGTTGTTCCTTGCATTTGTCTATTATGTTTTTTTTTTCATAGTTTTTCTTTTCTTCCCTGTGTATTTTTACATATTCATTTCTTAATTTCTTTTAATATGTTCCATTTCTCTTCCATCTCTGTATCGTCATTTAAGAAGTTTTCCTAGTTTATATTTTGAAAGAATTTTCTGAGTTTTTCAAAATCTGTTTTGTTGTACATTAGTCTTCCTTTTCTACGTTTCTCATTTCTTCTCAAATCAATTTGGCATGGAAGTGGCATGGAGTTGGGGCACTGTAAACAAAGTGAGATGTGTGTCACCAACCACAACTTGACTGCTGTTAGTATTGCCCACTGATTATCTATTTGGTCATATCAATATCATATCTATACACACACGTCATATTAACCTCATAAATATGGAGGAAATTCTGAAAATTTTAAAGTGATCATTATAATGGTGTTTCCAACCCATTCCTATAGTTTCACTACAATGTAAACAAACACACATTTGCCAGATCATATCTTTGACAGAAGCCACTGTCCAACCAATGCACTGGATATAAGTGCTGACAATTGTATACTTGTCTGTACTGTTATTAAGTTCTTGTATAGTGCTCGCATGGGAAGCATATTTTTGAGAAGCGGTGAAGTGGGAAATGCTCAAATGAGACCAAAGCTCACAGAACATTAAACTTAATATTGATGAGTTAATAGGCAAGGATACCTTCTAAACTGAGGTAATACTATCATCAAACAAAAGTTCCACGAAGAGATTCTTTCCAATATTATCACACAAGTGTGTCAACCTGCAAGGGAAATATCACAGGTTTCTTGAAAGATGACTGGGTTGTATGTATGTAATGCCTCTGTTTAAATGACCTGTAGTTTGAAAATGTTAAAGCACTAATTTTCACATAACTGTGTTCTCGCTACTTCCACATTTACTGTGATATGACCTTTAATAGCAGTTCCTGCCTTAGTACATCATGATTGTTAGGATTGTTTTAGTAGATACATCTGATATATATACATCTTTTCTATTAAACAAACAGGTATTTTGTTAAATGTGACAAGAAAAAAATATGGAAAGTATCTACAATTTCTTAGATCATTTTACTTATTATGTTTTGCTTGAAAAGTACACTACTTACTAATGTATCTTAAACAATATGCCTTGCACCACTTATTTGAGTCAGATCAGTGAGATGAACTGAATCAGCCTACCTAGTGTAGGTCATGTTTAGATTCAGGTCTTGTGAGCCCAAATGTGAAATGTTATGGAATTATATTAAAATATGACTGCTGTGGCATCCTCAGCCATTCCCCACTTCCAAATCCCGTAACATGTGGAAAAAGCTAAGGCAAATTTTGAGTGATTCTGGTCATGGTAGTGTGTGTATGATTTTTAGAACATTTCTAATGAAAAATTAGAATGCAATATATTATAGCACCATATATGCACCTTTTCTATGTTAGGTGATGGGATGTACATAGAGTCTGTTTAGGTACAAAGGGAATTGAGTATGAAATGGATGATGTATGACATCCACAATCCTATTACAATGTACTAAATTTGAAAGAGTTAAATGTCAATCTTATAATTACATTTTACTTCCAGGGTAAGGGTAAATATCACAATTTCTTTGGAAGAGCTATCCATAGAATCCATACGTGTCACATGAGGAGGATCCATTGTGACGTCCGTGGTATAGTTATATCATGAGTCATCTTAGGTATCGCATGATGACCCACACTGGAGAGAAGCCTATCCAGTGTGACCTGTGTGATTCTGCTTTCTCACAAAAGGGTGATTTCAAATGGTAGAAAAGTCACCTCAAAGATTATGTGGTGACCCACACAGAGAGAAACCTTGCCAATGTGACCTGTGAGACCTTGCTTTCTCACAAGAGGGTGCTCTCACAAAGCATATGATGACCTATACAGGAGAGAAGCCCTTCTAGTGTGAACTGTGCAATTCTGCTTTCTCACACAAGATTGATCTCAAATATCAAATGATGACCTACACAGGAGCCTTTCTAATGTGACCTGTGTAATGCAGCTTTCTCATGAAAAAAATCACCTCAAATATCATATGATGGCCCACACAGGAGAGAAGCCTTTCCAGTGTGACCTGTGCAATTCTGCTTTCTCACAAAAGGGTCATCTCACAGTCCATATGAGGACCCACACAGGAGAGAAGCCTTTCCAGTGTGACCTGTGCAATTCTGCTTTCTCACAAAAAAGTCATCTCACAGACCATATGAGGACCCACACAGGAGAGAAGCTTTTCCAGTGTGATCTGTGTGATTCTGCTTTCTCACGAAAGGGTCATCTCACAGACCATATGAGGACCCACACAGGAGAGAAGCCTTTCCAGTGTGACCTGTGCAACTCTGCTTTCTCACTAAAGCGTTGTCTCACACAGCATATGATGATCCACACAGGAGAGAAGCCTTTCCAATGTGACCTGTGCAATTCTTCTTTCTCACAAAAGCATTATCTCACACAGCATATGAGGACCCACAAAGGAGAGAAGCCTTTCCAATGTGACCATTGCAATTCTGCTTTCTCACAAAAAGGTCATCTCAAACGGCATATAATGACCCACACAGGAGAGAAGCCTTTTCAGTGTGATCTGTGTGATTCTACTTTCTCGGAAAAGGGTCATCTCACAGAGCATATGATGACCCATACAGGAGAGAAGCCTTTCCAGTGTGATGTGTGTGATTCTGCTTTCTCAAAAAAGTATTCTCTGACACGGCATATAATGACCCACACAGGAGAGAAGCCTTTCCAATGTGACCTGTGTGCTTCTGCTTTCTCAAAAAACGTTTCTTTGATGCAGCATTTAAGGACCCACACAGGAGAAAAGCCTTTCCAATGTGACCTGTGTAATTCTACTTTCACATTAAAGGGTTCTCTCACAAAGCATATGAAGATCCACACAAGAGAGAAGCCATTCCAGTGTGGTCTTTGTAAGAAGACTTTCTCACAAAATTGTTATCTCACAAAGCATATGTGGAGCCACAAACGAGAGAAACCTTTTCTATGTGACCTCTGTGATTCTTCTTTTACACATAAGGGTCATCTCACATATCACATGAGGACCCACACAGGAGAGAAGCCTTTCCAGTGTGACCTTTGTGATTCTTCTTTCACAGGAAAGGGTTCCCTCACAAAGCATATTAGGACTCACACAGGAGAGAAGCCTTTCCAGTGTGACCTGTGCGGTTCTGCTTTTTCACAAAAGGGTCATCTCACAGACCATATGAGGACCTACATAGGAGAGAGGCCTTTCCAGTGTGACCTGTGCATTTCTACTTTCACAGCAAAACGTTCTCTCACAAGGCATATGAAGAGCCACACAAGAGAGAAGCCATTCCAGTGTGGTCTTTGCAATAAAACTTTCTCACAAAATTGTTATTTCACAAAGCATATGTGCAGCCACAAACAAGAGAAACCTTTTCAGTGTGACCTCTGTGATTCATCTTTCTCACGTAAAGGTAATCTCACAAAGCACATGAGGGCACACACAGGAGAGAAGCCTTTCCAATGTGACCTCTGTGGTTCTTCTTTCTCACAGAAGGGTAATCTCACAATGCACATGAGGATTCACACAGGAGAGAAGCCTTTCCAGTGTGACCTGTGCGATTCTGCTTTTTCACAAAAGGGTTCTCTCACACAGCATATGAGGACCCACACAAGAGAAAAACCATTCCTGTGTGACTTGTGCGATGCAACTTTCTCACAAAAGAGTTCTCTCATAAAGCATGTGAGGACCCACACTAGAGAGAAGCAATTTTCCATGCAACCTGTGTGATGCAACTTTCTCATTAAATAGTCACCTCAAATATCATGTGATGACCCACACAGTAGAGTAGCCTTTCTTGTGTGACCTTTGTGATTGTGCTTTCTTGCAAAAGAGGGCTCCCAATCACCACATGATAACTAATACTGGATAGAAGCTATTCCAGTGTGACCTGTATGCTGAAAAAAAAAAATCCTTTTAAGTTTTGTGCATATGTGTGCACATTTTACAAGTACCGGTACACAAAAAAATGTGTGCACACAAGGTTTTCAAGATGAAATTTAAAAGTTTTAAAGAAACTTATCATATATTATAATCAATTCAAAATTAAAAGGTGTGATTTTGAAAATCTGTCAACCTTTGAAATATAAATGTACAATTTAATTTTTTCACATTTAGTTTTGAGAAAATTTGTACTGTGGCAGTTATTCATCACTAGTAATTCTTCAGTCAAGTGAAATAAATCAAGAAGCATATCAAATTTGCCCCCTCAAATTAAATAGTCCTGATGGCCTCATAACTGAATACTTTGTATATATATATATATATATATATAAAGCTAATTATATTTGGGGGGAAAATCTGTGTACTTTCCTTCAGAGACCTACTGTTCAAGAATAACAACATAAACAAAGATACTGATGAAAAAGGGCCTTAGAATAGTTGAAATACTAAGATAAAAGAGGAACACTGAAATATAGCCAAAGCAAAGATCGGAAATTAAATTTGTGTTAATGGAAAAGGGAGCCATTAGAAAGGCCATCCCAACTTTCTACTTGACTTTATTTGACAGGCAAACAAAGGAAGACAAAACGAGTCTACAATCATGTTTGGTAAATAGTGCAGACTGACATGGTTTGTATTCTGTAATCTATATCCATTTGTAAATTTACAAAACAGTAGGAAAACATTCTTTAATAACAAGATTACAAAGAACTGATGCACCATGTCATATTGAAAGGAAGCAAAGGGTGAAACAAAACATACATCTAGCTGCTAGTGAATGGCTAAATGAAGTAATGAAAAAGGGTGCACCCATTCACAGGACAGATCCCCTGAGGAGCGCAAGAATGGTCAGTGTTTGATATCTCTATTTCACATTGTGATTTCTTATTTGGTAGTGAACATGTTAGTGTCCTTTGTCTTGAATATCATGATTCTATAGAAGATTCTACAGGCTGATACCACAGAAATGATTAGTTTAACGGTTTTAAAATTTTCTGTGCAAGAAAAAATTAAATCCAAAATTATATAAAATATGGTACAAATGGTGGTATTTGCTCTTCAGATTGAATAGTTCTGTGATTTGGCAAATTTGATGGACGGAGGAACCTTCCTTGAATTGAATGCAGCAGACTCTTAGTCAGCGAGGTTTAAGTCTAATTAATCAAATAAAAAACAAAATTAGAAGCCATTCAATAGCATGTCATTTCAATATGCATATAAGAGTGAAAAGCTATCAATTATATGGAAATTCATTCAGTTTAAGTAGAATTCCAAAGACAAGAGAGAAATAAGCTAGAAGCTATAACTACACATGTTGGGAATTAGTAATGCACTAATTAAAAAAAAAAAAAAAGTGGGAATGATTTTATGCCTTTTCCTTTTTGGCTACCTCCCTTGTAAGGGGGGAAAAGCCTTGGTATATGTATGTACTAATTTTTTTGTGTATGTTGAATTATTTGCAAAGTTAGAAAGTTTAAATAAAGACAATTATTAATATTACCTTTTTTTTTTATTTAATTTCGTACAAATCAGGTAAATCTAAAACACATATCAAATAGTTTTGTCAGCTTTGTCATTGTCGTACAAAGTACTTAAAATACAAAATCAGTTAGTGCAAAACAAAATTCAATAGAATTAAGATGTATGCCTAATGATTTGTCTTATTTATGGAAAGCCAAATCTAAAGTGCATTTTAAATACATAATAAGATATCAAACTAGATGACAGTGCATATTTCTAATGTCAGGGTCACAAAATTGATAAAGGTAATTTCACCCACATAGGTAATAGGGTCCACTTTGTATACAATCTATAAATTTTGTATGCAATATATAAATGTCAGGATTGCATGTTTGAAAAAAATCCTGGATCCATATACTTATCCAGATCTACCTCAAAATATAACTTGTTTCTTGGCCTAAGACTTGTATTTCCATAAAATTTCATCGAAATCCAAAATCTTTTGAGTAAAGTTGATAACAGACAAATACTGGAAAAAACATAACTTCCTTATTGGTTGTAATGATACACACTTAAAAAAGATGTGCATTTGCATAATTGGTCAGTATGGTGACTTGCATGGGTGTGCTCATACTTTGTAAAGAAGGCAATGAAAATAAAATTCTGCACTCACCTGACTATGTGGAATTTATTTTAACAAAACACCTGGAATTTATTTTAACAAAACACCTTATGTAGAAATACAACGTGTCTGGCCACAAAAATCTACTTGCTGATGCACTCTCTCGAGGCATCAGTTTTAAGGGGGAAGGTGTCATGCCCTAGTGTAAATATAATATTTCAAGTCCACCATTGTCATACTCTTGCATGAGTATTGTAAAAATAATAACAATTGTATTTACCTAGTTGTATTTTGTGGGAAGGGGAGCTATGCTCGTGGTGTCCCACCTTTGTATCTCGCAGTGTCTAGTTTACTTTTAAACTCATGAATAGTTTTTGCGCAAACTATTTCATTATCCAGTTTGTTCCAAGTGTCCACTACTCTATGTGGAAAACTGTTTTTCCTCAGTTCTCTTCTGTAGCTATGTTTTTTATTTTCTTTCCATGTCCTCTTGTGTTTCTCTTGTCCCAGTTTAGTAAGCCCTCTCTATCATCTCTGTGACTTTCATGATTCTGTAGATGGTCAATAGGTCACCTCTCTTCTTTGCTCCAGCATCGGTAACTCCAGTTTAGCCAATCTCTCCTCATATGATAGGTTTGCAAGTGCAGGTGCCATTTTTGTTGGTGCTCTCTGGATTCTTTCTATTTTCTTTATATTCTTTATATTTTGCATGATCTAGTCTAGGCCTTATCATTGTAACCAATATTCTTTTTATCATGTCTTCGTCCAAGTATACAGATGCCACTTTTATTGATCTTAGCAAGTTGTAAGCCTCCCCAACAATTTTGTTAATCTGTTTATCATAGGACAAGTCATTTGTGATAGTTACCCCCAAATCTTTTTCGGATCCTGCCTTCTTTACCTCCTTGGTTCTAATTGTATATTTTCCTGATATTCTGTTTTTGCTTTTTCCAAACTCCATTATGCTACACTTATTAGTATTAAAGTCTCACTTCACCCAGTGTCTCAAACTCCAAATCTGTCTCTCACTTCACCCAGTGTTTCAAACTCCAAATCTGTCTCTCACTTCACCCAGTGTTTCAAACCTATCAGTTAAGGATTGAATGGCTGTGTCAACAACAACATTAAAGAATGTTGCTTCTAGCCTCTTCATGGCATCTACAATGGGTTTATGTGGGGCTTCATAAGCAAAGTGGTTTTTTGTGCTTCTTAATCTTTTCTCATTGAGTACAGCCTCTACATTAATTTCCTCATACATGCCTTTAGTAGAGGCCTGAGCTAAAGCGAAGCCAGTTCTGTAGTTAATCAGAGATGTTTTTGCTTTAGTGAGGTCAAGTGCCACATCAAACTGCATTTTGGGAAACTGCAAGAGCTTGCTCACATGATTCACATGGTGTAGAATGTCATACCATATGACTGTGCAAATGAGAAATCGGTATGACCCCACCTCTTCTGCCAAACTTTGGGCTTCAACCTTGGTTAGAGGATCCATCACTTCCCTGATCTTCAGCAAAGCTTCCCTTATATTAGAGGCCTGGTACCGCACAGCCTCTATGCTGTTAATATGGCTCTCCCACCTTGTGTCACTCCAAGTCTTGAGTGCAACAGTGACATGATCCCTTAGGATTGCCCATCTTTGTGGTGATGCTGAAAAAAGGCTGTACAGTTTCTGTACATTGCCGAAATAGCTGGTGGCATCTGTTGAAGCTGTTGCTGCATCAGATACCACCAAGTTTAGGGAATGTGCCCCACATGGAACATAAAGTGCATGAGGGTTCTTCTCAAGAAGTCTGGCTTGAACTCCTTTGTTCCTCCCTCTCATGTTGGCACCATTATCATATGATTGCTCTCTGCAATCATCAAAGGGAATATTCAGCTCCATCAATTTCTTCAAAATCAATGGTGACAGGCCAAGACCTGTTCTTTCAGGAGCTACAAGAAATCCCATAAAATGTTCATTGATTTCTGGTGCTTTGTCCATTTTGACAGTCCTTATGATGACTGATATCTGTTCTTGGTGGCTTACATCAGGAGTACAGTCCAAAATGACTGAATGATATTTGGACTGTTTAATCTCAGTCACCACTGTGTCCAATATTTTCCTACTGATTGAGGTAATAAGTTCATTTTGGATGATATTTCCAAGATAGGTGGAATGACTGAACTGGCCACTCTCAGCATGCTCAATGTGCTGCTTCATGACAGGATCAAATTTAGCAAGTAGCTCTACCTCTTTTAAAAAAAAATCCAATTTTTTTGCTGGTGTAACATATTTCATAAGCCTCTAAATGCAAGATTTTTCTCAGCTAGAGATTGGATGATGGAGAGTAAGCGAATCAGGACATCTCTCCAGTGCCTATTTTCAGCCTACAATAGTGTCCTTTCAGCTTGGTCTATTGTCTTTCCAGTTTGCAAATGGAGCTGTAAATCTTTCCAGGTCACCAAGTGTGATGTGTGTTCTGGACTGCTTTTCAAAAGTGCACCTAAGTTTTTCCAGTCTGTCAATCCTTCTGTCACTAATTTGTGTTCCTTTTTTGAAAATAATTTGCAACAAAAGCAGTAGAGGGTATTTTTTGTTTTTGAGTAGATAAGCCAAGTCTGCTTTATCTTTTCCCCATTAACCAATGTTCTGTGAAAATATTGATAATGAAAATTTATTCTGTCTTCTTTTTTGGGGAATGTGATATAAGAACTAATCTGAAATGACCCTGTGCCTACTGGATCAGTCCTGAATAAATTGGACAGAACTAGTGGCCAGTCAGCTGGATCTACTGGCTCAGAAAAAAATGGGCAGCTGAACATGTAAATGTGCAGATGATACTTCCTGAGGTCCTGAGGTATGTGATGGTCCTAGAGCTTCCTTGACAGAAGGAGGTCCTGAAGAAAGTGATGGCCCTGGAGCCTCCTGGTCAGGAAGTTCAGAAGATCCCTCTGGCTCAATGTCTGGAGCTCCAAAATATATTAGAATTGCTCCTGCAAAGACAAAGTTCATTAGGCTATCAAGCAAAAATAGATCCTGAGTGTATATTCTTATTTGATCATTACAGTGATGTTGCAGACTGCAGTTATACAGAAAATTACAATTAATTTGTTTTTATGTTAAATATTTTTTATGTAGTTTTTCTTTGAAGCTTGAACCAGTCACAAAGTTGTCACTTTTACAAGTTTTCTGCATTAGTAGATGTGTTACACTAGTTAAAATAATAAAAGTAAGCTAAATGATCCATTACCACATTAATCTAAAATAATCACCATTCCTAATATTTAGAAACCATATACAAAGCAAACATTTAACATATTTCTTTAAATTATAAAATAGCCTAAATGACTTACCTTTATCCATTGACTGTTTTTCTTTATAATTTTTCTTTTTCTTTTGTTTTTCTACGCCGCTGGGATAACTTCTTTTTGATGCCATTACTGTGTGTGTTTGTTCTGTTTGATCCTCAAATTAACAGGAATGATGGGTTTAACTTATCATATAACTGAACCTTGGCTGTATGATTCACTTTGTTCGACTCATGTAGTTTCAGTAATTTAGTTCAACTGAACCACAATTTTCATGTAGAATTTCAAATTTTCCAAGCTACCCCTGGGACCCCTGGTTGCATTGGAACCCATGGCAATCGCCTAGTCCACCTATAGCTAGAAGCAGCCCTGCATGAATGAGCCAAAGAATTAGGATTTATTGCTAAAAGCAGAAATGGTAAATTTCTTGCACTTTGTACACTATGTCTTTGTGATGTGGATATTTGATGGCACAGGAAAAAATGCAGTTGAATGGCATGCCACCAGTGCCACAGATAAACATATAGTTAATACTCATATTAGTGCCAGGCAATCATGGTTGTAGTTTTTCTACCCACCTCGATCATCTCAAGATGACAAGATAGTGTCTGCAAAACTAAATAAAGCATATCATGTTATGAAGCATAATTAGTCATACAGAAATGTTTATTGTGGATTTAAAATTTTCAAAGAAATATATAGGGACTTGTTGATAGTAAAGGGTGTAACATATGGGAAAACTAAACTAAAAATTGTGTGCAAAAATATTCTGGCACTGTGTTCTGTACAAAAACATGTGAAGTATATCAAAGAACATGATTTGCCTTTTCAGTAACAAACGATGCTTCAAACAGAGATGCAACAAAAAGTTTCCCAATACTTCTTAGATACTTTGATTTTGTTAAGGGAGTCTGCCATGTGTTACTTGACTTTTACAGCGACAACAATGGATCTTCAAAGGGAAAAAATATCTTCAAAGGGAAAAAATGTTATCTAAACTAGAGACATTATGTCTGGATCTAAATAAAGTTTCTGCATACACTACTGACAATACAAGTATATACTATGGACAATACAACATTTTATATATAAAAAAAAAAAAAATTGAAATAGTCCTAAAGAATGTTATCCCAAATTTTCTGGCATATATTTTGCACAATGCAACAAGATTTGCTACAGCTAAAATGGACATTTCAGAACCTCAGCTAAAAGAACAACACAGAGGAGTTATGTGAATTTGTGGAGGTTGATGGTAGAACTGTGCTGTGACTAGATGGTTCTCTCTTTTGTAAGCTACTGAGAGATACTTAAGTGCTGGGAAGTCCTAGACATATATTTCCAAAGATTAGGTGAAGAGAAGTGCCCCAAGGTACTATGGAAGTGTTTTTGAAATAAAGGAATACCTGTGAATCAACAGAGATCTATTTCTTCTTCCTCAGTCACACTCTTAATTTGTTCTCAGACATTATTGAAGCACAAGAAGCCAAGACATTAAGCATAACTTCAGTGTTCAAGTCAATGTCTGAAATGAAAGGCAAACTTGAGGGAATAATATATATATGTAATTATATATATATATATATTTTGCATTAAACACCAAGCTTAGCCAACTTACACCAGATATGTCTAAGAAATGTAAAACTTACTCCATTGTTTTCTTTGAAAGAGCCATCAAATACTTATGTACCAGGTACGATGTCTGAAAAAAGCTTTAATAACAATGTGTCAAAATTTAACCTACCAATTGCCATACCTTTTGGAAATGTCAAGGTAAATTAAATGATAGATAGCCACAGCGAGGAACATTATCTCAAGCTGCTTAGTAAATCACGTCCCTTTCACAAATCTGAAGATCATTTAAGTCTTCGCTATTTCATGCAACAATGCTCACACATAAGTTTTATCAATGATGACAGCTTGGAGAAATGAGAGAAACTGTCTGCAAGTGGACTCAGTCAAAACAAGGTTCAAAATCTGTAACGACTTAGAAGAGTGCCCAGCCATAAACAAAAGATTACTGGCCAACAATAAAAATATTGGAGATGGCAAGTAAAGGGGTGAAATAAAAAAGATGTCAAGTAAATTTGGTTAGAAAAGTGTTGTTTCATCAAGAGTAAATTTGAGTACTCATTTCTTTCAGTTCTTTATTCATAATGTATTAATGCATGTATCATGTATGTAACATATACAATGAGTTTGAAAAATAGCCTTCATTACAATATAGTGATATATGACAAATCAACACTTAAGTATATTTTGTATATACATATATATTTTACAATTTTCTTTATTTCAACTCCTCATTAAGTATGTTTAATTTAGGTTAAAAGTACGTGTCAGCAATATTAAAAAATAAATAAGTAAAATTTGGAAATGGCCACCCTTGATGAAAAGGACGTGTTCAATGCCAAAAGAAATTATAATTGAAAGGAGTGTCCTTCTCTTCCCAAGACTAGCACTATTGTCAGGGTGTGCTTTTCTTATTCAACTCTTCAAGTCTCTTGTCCTGATGAAGTAAGACCACCCAAATTACTCCGAACCCACACTACCCTCTTAGCGAAGTAAGACCTTCCTGACAAAACAAGACCTTCTTGACGAAGGTCTCCCCACTCAGCTACCACTTACCAGGGCATTCCAGATCTCTGAGTGCCCAGGCCGGTCCTTGTTGACGTGTTTGACCACGTTCTCGAAGAGGTGGTACTTGAGCGCCCACTGCATCAGCTTGAGTAGGTAGGAGCTGAGGGACAGCCAGCTGGCTCTCACGGAAAGCCTTGACCGATTTTTCCCCGTTCCGGAGGAAGAGCGACAAGGAGGGCAAATGAACAGCACCAGATCTATTGGTCTTTACATGGCTGTTTTGGTAACTAACCTAACATTATATTATATGATATATATATATATATGTATATATATATATATATATATATACATATATATATGGAGGAAAATCACTAGAAAAATCACAGAAAGGAGACCGAGCGCTTTCGTCTATTCAGACATTTTCAACCTTGAAAATGTATACGCGAAAGCGCTCGGTCTTCTGTGATTTTCCTAGTGTTTTTTCTGCATATCAGAATCATGCGTTCAAGTGATTTCTTCTGCATATATATATATATATACAGTATATAAAATGTATATATACATATCTTGATGGCGCAATCGGTTAAGTCACTATAACTTGTCATATGCTAGAGGAGGTTCCAGTCCTTAGCTGTACCACTTTTCAATTTCTGCATGTATGCCTCCTCGAGGTTCTCGATTTTGATGGCTTAGAATTAAAGTGAATTGCGGTTGATATATAATTGTGTGAGTGAGATTCACCATGGGCTTGGATCACGTGTTGGACTCGTGATCGACAGCTATTTCCCTCCCGGAAGAGAGCTCAGAGCTCATATAAGACCGATCTATGGGTAATGCTGTGACCTTACATGCACACACACACACCCAACTCCCCGCCCACGAGAGTTAGACTAACGGCTCGAAGCTCAGCGGTACTGAAATTATTTCAGCCCTGGGCGGGATTCGATCACGGACTTCTGGAAAATTACTCCTAAATTTAAACAATATGAAAAATTGTATATCTACGTCGAACACACACACACACTTTTGTCGGATGGACGGCGAGGATTAGAGTTCTGAAGAAAAAGTGAAATTTTCGTGGACCTCAACGCAAAGGAAGTACCTATTGTATTTACAGGGAAGGGGATAACTCGTGGTGTCGTGGGAAAATGAGGAAAAAGAAGGGGAGGGAAGTGGAAGGAAATGAGGAAGGGGAAGACTTGGTCCAAGAGGCCAGACATCTTGTAAACAAACGGAGGACCGATGATTTTGGTGATGGGATTAACAAAAATGTAAAGATTAGAAATGTAGATAAGAGCAGCACAATGGAAGGTGAGGATAATAATTTCCAGGGATTTAATGAGAGTGGGGGGGGGGATACCAACCTCCCCCGATTGACAAGACTAGAGGAGAAACTTGATAAGAGTATCGAACATTTGGAAGACAGGTTCGGTAACGTAACCAACATTGCGCAGAGTTGAAAAATTGGAAGAACTAGAGAAGGCGAACAAAAATTTAACTAATGAAATAGAAAAATTAAAAAGACAGTTAAAAGAAGTAAAAGAGGAGAATGAAGAATTAAAGAGGAATAATAAAGACAATAAAGAGGCCATAGCAAAAGAAGCACAGGGTTGGGAAAAAAATCCAGGAAAATAGTAAAGTTGCATTTACTAACATAATTAAACAGCAAATGAAAGAACAACTGAAGACTCAGTTATCAAAGTGATCAGAAGGAGAATATAGTAAGCGACTTAGCAGATAAAAAGAAATGTATAAATATATTAGGAATGGAAGAGAAACATAACTTAGAACTTCAAGAATCAATGAGGAAAAAGAAAAAGCAGTTTACTAGAATTAGTTCAGGAAGATGAACCTGAAATAATGAAACAAATCGAAGAGAAATTCAGGCTCGGGAAATATAGTAAAGATAAGACCAGACCAGTTAAGATTAAATTCAGGTCACAACAGCAGAGAATATCTTAGCAAAAACAGGGAAGCTAGCAGCAAGTGAACAATATAAAAAGGTATGGATAAAAAGAGAAATGAATAAAGAGGAAAGAGAGGAAGAAAAAATGAAAAGGAAAGAAGCTAAAGAAAAAAAAAACGAGACCAGAACGGAGTCAGAAAAACAAGAATTCTACTGGAGAGTAGTGAATATGAAATTGAGGAAATGGACCATAACAGAGAAACAAAAAAGAAACAGAGAATACAATGGAAATAACAGGAAGTTAAGAGTGTCCTACACAAATATAGATGGATTAATAACAGGACTGAATGAACTGAACGAGTATCTGAAGGAAAAAGAACCGGACATAATGGGAATTGTAGAGACAAAATTAAAAGGTCCACTACCACCCAACAGCATAGGACACAATGCATATAGTTATTGGATTAAAAACAGAGAGATAAAACAAGGGGGTGGATTTATGTTCCTGACTAAGAAGGATATAAACGTGAGATGTGTCACACATGGAAAGAATAGAGTAGAGATGATTATGATAGAAGTAGAAGACAGGGATAAGAAGAGCAGAAAGTTTGTAATAAACTACGTGCTCCCAAAAACAGCCTCGTGGGAAGAGAGTGAACATAAAAGTATGTTAGAAGACACAAAAATAACATTAAACAAGATAATGGAAGATGGAGGAAGAATAGTTATGATGGGCGACTTTAATTGCAAAGAAATCTGCTGGGAAGAGATGACCGTAAAAGGAGGAGAAGACTCATGGGGAAATGTTCTACTTGAAATGATTATTGACCACACAATGACACAATGTATTCAAGAGAACACTAGGTATAGAAATGAAGAACCATCGAGACTAGACCTAGTAATCAAATCAGAACCTGAAATAGTGGAAAAGATAGAATACCAGGCACCAATAAGCAAAAGTGACCACATATTGATAAAACTAGAACTAAATGAGAAAAAAAAACAGGAAAAGAAATGAACAATATAGAAAAGGAAGATTGATGTATGAAAAAACAAATTTTGATAAAATAAGAGAATTCTTTCAAAATGAAAACTGGGAAAGAATACACAAAGAAGATACAACAGTAGAAGAGAAATGGAATATTTTGAAAAAATAAAAATAAAAAAAAAGGAGTGAAAAAGTATGTCCCAAGACAAAAACAAGAAAAAGAATATGTAAAGTGCTGGTACAACAAAAGTTGTAGGGAGTTAAAAGACAAAAGAGACAAAGCTTGGACCAAATGGAAAAAAGACAAAAGACCTGAAAAATGGAAAATATATACTTGTTATAGAAATGAATATGTACAAGCGTGCAGAGAGGAAAAGAGAAAATATGAAAAAGATGTCACAGAAAAATGTAAAGATCAACCAAAATTATTCTACAGATTTGTAAACAACAAACTGAAAAACAAACAACATTTGGAGAAATTAAATAGAAATGGCGGAAATTATGAACAAGCATTTTAAATCAGTGTTTACAAGGGAGAATATACAACCGGAAGAGATCGAATGGAAAGAGAAAGTCCCCCCTATGAAAGAAATAGAGGTAACAAAGAATGAAATAATGAAACACTTGAGTAATCTTGATGTTAGAAAATCGCATGGACCAGATGAAATAGCAAACTGGATTTTGAAAGAATGCAGAAATGAACTGGCAGACAAAATACATAGCATAATAAATAGTTCCTTGAAAGAAGGAAAAGTTCCAGAAGATTGGAAAAACAAAAAACAAATATAGTACCTATATATAAAGGAGGAAATAAAGAAGACCCTACCAACTATAGACCAGTCTCTCTAACAAGTACAATAGCAAAAATTTATGAAAGAATTATCAAAAGTAGATGGGTAAAATGTTTAGAAAAAAAAAGCGTGCTAAATCCAAAGCAATTTGGATTCAGACAAGGACGATCATGCGTCACTAATTTAATATGTTTCTATTCAAGGCTAATAGATATAATACAAGAAAGAGATGGATGGGCTGATTGTGCATTTCTAGACCTAAAAAAAGCTTTTGACAAAGTACCACATAAGTTGCTTAAGAAATTAGAAACTGAAGGAGGAATACAGGGCAAACTGCTTAAATGGATGGAAGACTTTTTGCAAGAAAAATGAGAGTAGTGATAAGAGACAAACACTCAAAATGGGATGAAGTAATAAGCGGTGTTCCACAAGGAACAGTTCTGGCCCCAATAATGTTTGCTATTTATATTAATGATATGGATGAAGAAATTGAAAGTCATATGAGCTTCTTTGCAGATAATGCAAAACTATTAAAAAAAGTGAACACGGAAGAAGATTGTGAGTCACTACAGAGTGATCTAAATAAAGTATGGGAATGGAGTAGGAAGTGGGAGATGGAGTTCAACACTAAAAAGTGTAGTATAATGGAATTTGGAAAAAGCAAAAACAGAATAACAG
>NC_134788.1:67513482-67580982 GCF_046742065.1 Oratosquilla oratoria | reverse complement strand
GAAAAACCCACAGTCGGAATTAAAAAGGAAACCAAAAAGAAACCTAAACTTCTATATTTCGGCTTGCAGTTATAGCCCACGTCAGGAAAGAAAAAGATACAAGAGTTATTTGAAACTTAAATAGTGTTAAGATGAAAGAGGAGCAGGAACATGGGTAGATGACGGGCTCAGAAGGAAGAGGGGTGTGACGTCAGAGGGGGAGAGGAGGAGTGCGGGGTCGGAAGGGGAGGGAATCGGGGTCAGGAAGGTGAAGATTCTTTACCCATTAAACTCCAATGACAAGATTCTTGTCGTTTGGTCAAACAAAACAAAAAATCATAAAACACCAAAATGTTTGATCAAAGACCAGAAAAATATGACGTCAATCCTCGCTTCGCTCGCGAGCGAAGCGAGGACTGACGTCATATTTTTCTGGTCTTTGATCAAACATTTTGGTATTTTATGATTTTTTGTTTTATTTGACCAAATGACAAGACATCTTGTCTTCGGAGTTGAATGGGTTAACCAAACGATTCACAGCTAGACGTTATATAATGTCCGGAAATCATTGTCCTTTGGAGATGTTTAAGGTTCGGCAATTCTTCAATTAAGGCGGATTCAACAATTTTCTTCCTTATGATCAAGTCAATCTCCTGGTTCAAGAAATGAGGACAACAAATCCTAAAAGCTCTCAGAAAAAGACCGGAAGCAACATTCTTCTTGACGTTATTGGGGTGGTTACTAACGAGTACGTGAGCTCTACCCGTTTCGCTGACTCACTCACGCAGGCTCCTGTTAACAGTGACTCAAATACCCGATTCTCTTCAATGTATCACTTAAGAGCGTCACTACAATGAATCCACTCTTCCATGACTAGTGGTCGACAAATTCAATCCTTAGACAATGACAAACGAGCTGCAGATGCACCTCCACCATCTCTTCTCCTAATGTAACTCATATTTCCTAATACCAATGTCTATCGAAGGCACTATGTCCCTCTCCAAAATATCTAATCCAATACAATTATATAATTACATTGCATAACGATAACACTACAAATAAATAAGAAACTAATCACTATCTTCTTCTAATATTCTATTTTGTATACAATATAAATATAGAAATAATTGATGTATTCTTATATACAAATCTATTCAATAGCATATTATAGATAAATTATAAAAAATAGGTTTAAATGTTTTTATTTCTTAAAATAATACATATACATTAAAAATAAGAATATTTTTTCATTTAGTTGGGGGCTAACTTTAATTTTTCATATATTTTGGCTGTTGCTATAAAAATTGTATTGGCTGCTTGTTATTGTGGCAAAGTAGCATGCAGTTGATACTTTAGGGTCTATATGGGGCGCCCCTACGGACCAGAGCCACACATCTTTTTGTCTATGATTGAGGAAAACTCTTCATAGAGAAATGACGACACTTTTATACTACGACTGTCCCTCCGTCATGCTGTCCCCCAACACCTTGTTGCTGTCCTGTACCATTTCTCTGAGTATTCATTTTCTGCTGGTGGGGGAAAAGAATACTGCCACTAAGTATTTCCACTTGGATCGTAAGAGGCGAGAAGAAAGGGACGGGGAGTGGGACTAGGCATCCTTCTCCTTGTAGCCCCAAAGGGGACATTCCTAAACGAAAAAGTAAAGGCATAAGAGGGTCTGGGAGTTTTCCGACCAGCACCCTAAGGTTAGGGTCTTTTAATGTGCGTGGATGTGATACAGATGAGAGTAAAAGGGAAGAGATAGGTAGTATGCTTGGGAGAAGAAAGATGGATATGTTGGCTTTGAGTGAAACTAAGTTGACAGGGAAGGGTGAGTGTAAGTTTGGGAGTGTAAGTGGGAGGTTATCAGGATTGAAGGGAGGGCGAGGGAGGGAAGGGGTGGCTATTCTAGTAAGTGAAGAGATAGGTAAACATGTAGTGGAGTGGAAGGAGGTTTCCTCAAGGATAATGTGGATGAAGGTGAAACTGGGAAAGGAGATGTGGGTCTTTGTAAGTGCATATGGGCCTGGCAGTGAGAAGAGTGTAGAAGAAAGGGAGGCCTTTTGGATAGATTTAAATGAGTGCATAGAGGATTTAGGGAGAAATGTCAATGTAATATTACTGGGAGACCTTAATGCTAGGGTAGGAAATGGTCCAATTGATGGAGTGGTTGGGACATGTGGAGTTCCAGGAAAGAATCGCAGTGGAGAGTTGATGGTGGAAATGTGTCTAGAAAGAGAGTTGATGATAGCAAATACAGTATTTCGGAAGAAAGTCAAGCATAAGTACATATGGGAGAGGGTGGTGGATAGAAGGGTGGTAGATAGAGCGTTGATGGATTATGTAGTGGTAAATAGGACTATGATAGAAAGAGTTAAGGATGTACATGTGCTAAGGGGAGAGGGTGGGGGAATATCAGATAATTTTTTGGTGGAAGGTAAGTTGAGAGTGGAGGATAAATGGAGAAAGAGGAAAGGGACAAAATGTAGGGAGGTGCTTAGAGTGAACTCTTTAAATGAAAAGGAAAAGGAGAAGGAGTACAAGAAGAAGCTGAGAGAGGAGTGGGAGGGAGTGAAGGATAGAGTAGAGCTAGGTGTGGAGGAGGAATGGGGATGGTTCAAGGAGGGAGTCAAAAAGTGTGCAAGGATGGTGTGTGGAACAAGAAGGACAGGAGGGAATAGAAGGAAGGGTAGTGAATGGTGGGATGAGGAAACAAAGAAGGTTGTAGAAGAGAAGAAGCGAGCTTTCACAGATTGGTTACAAAATAGGACGAGGGAGTCGTATGAGAGATACAAGGAAAAGAAAAGAGAAGTAAAGCAAAAGGTAAAGGAGCCAAAGAGGAGAGCAGATGTGAAGTGGGTTAAGAGTATGACAGAAAATTTTGAAAGTAATAAAAAGATGTTTTGGAAAGAAATTAAGAGATGAAGAGGAGGCGAATCAAGTAGAGAAGAGAAGGTAAAGTGCAGATGGAGAGATGATAATGGAAGAGAAGGCACTAAGGGGAAGATGGGCAGAGTATTTTAGGGAGTTGCTAAATGTGAAGGAGGATAGGGAGGGAAAGATAGCTGCAGTGGGAAATGCTAAGAAAATGACCGTGATGAGTGAAGAAAATGGAGGAGAAATAAGGAAGGATGAAGTGAAGGCAGTTGTTAAGATGATGAAAGCAGGTAAGGCACCTGGTCTGGATGGATGCCATGCAGAATGTCTAAAAAAGGGGAGGTACAGTGATGGTGGGCTGGCTGGTGAGGTTATTTAATGTTTGCTGGAGAGAGGGTAGAGTGCCGGAGGACTGGAGGAATGCCTGTATAGTTCCATTTTACAAGGGAAAAGGGGACAAGTGTGAATGTAGTAGTTTCAGAGGGATTAGCTTGTTAACTGTAGTTGGGAAGGCTTATGGGAAGATCTTGATTGAGAGGATTAGGAGAGGAATAGTGTGAATTTAGGACAGGTAGAGGTTGTGTAGATCAGATCTTTGTGGTAAGACAGATATGTGAGAAAGCTATAGGAATGGGGAAGGATGTTTTTGGGGCTTTTATGGATCTGGAAAAGGCTTACGATAGGGTAGACAGAAAGGCACTGTCGGAGGTTATACAGATATACGGGATAAAAGGAAAGCTTCTATGAGCTGTCAAGAGTTTTTATGAGAGTAGTAGAGCTTGTGTCAGTATTAGAAATGGAGAGAGTGAGTGGTTGGAGGTAAAGGTGGGACTTCGTCAAGAATGCGTTATGTCGCCCTGGCTGTTCAACTTATACATGGATGAGATAGTACAAGAGGTAAATGCAAGAGTAGTGGGTCAGGGATTGGAGATGGCTAAAGAAAATGGAGAAAAGTGGGAGGTGAGCCAGTTGTTGTTTGCGGACGACACTGCGCTTGTGGCAGGATCGGAGGAGGGATTGAGGAAGTTGGTGACAGGGTTTGGGTGAGTATGTGATAGAAGAAAGCTAAAGATAAATGTGGGTAAAAGTAAGGTGATGAGATGTACAAGGGGTGAAAGTGGCAGTAGACTGGAAGTGAGCAAAAAGGGAGAGCGACTGGAGGAAGTGGATAGTTTTAGATACTTGGGTGCAAATGTGGCAGGAAAAGGTGGAGTGAAGGTGGAGGTAGAATGTAGATTGAGAGAAGCGAGTAAATGCCTTGGTGGATTGACGAGTGTAATGAGGGATAGGCATTTGGGAATGGATGCTAAGAGGAGACTGTATGAAGGAGTGATTGTGCCAACAGCACTGTATGGGGCAGAAACATGGAACATAAGAGAAGAAGAGAGAAGGAGTTTGAATGTGTTTGAGATGAGGTGTCTGAGAAGTATGATGGGGGTTACTAGGCTAGATAGAGTGAGAAATGAGGAGGTGAGGAGAAGAACGGGGGTGGAAAGGGAGTTGGGAGATAGGGGTGATGAAAGAGTATTGGGATGGTTTGGACACATGGAAAGAATGAGTGAAGAAAGACTAGTAAAAGAGGTATGGAAGGCAGATGTGGAGGGAGTGAACATGAGGGGACGTCCTAGGATGAGGTGGATGGATGGGGTGAAGGGGGCTTTGGGGAAGAGGTGAATGTCTGTTGAGGATGGACGGGAGAGGATAGAAGACAGGGGTGAATGGAGAATGGTTGTATATGTATGATGTGATACATGAGGTGGAATGGGCGGGGGGAGGGGGGGGAGGTAGTATGTGTGAGCAAAATTTGATGCAGCCCGAAGGGATTTCTCCCCGTCTTCTCCTTTTATGCATGGGGGGCGGAGAGGGGGGGGTCGCCGATTTAATGAAGCGGCCTTGCTGTGGATGTGCTGTGTCTTGCAACAGTGCTTCTGACCCAGGGCAGTGGACAAGGTGCAGGGATGACCCGTCATCCAGGAGGTGCTAAGATAAGAGGGAGGGTGGAGGGGTGTGGAGTGTATTCAGGGATGGAATGGGTGGGAATGATTTTATGCCTTTTCCTTTTTGGCTACCTCCCTTGTAAGGGGGAAAAGCCTTGGTATATGTATGTATGTATGTATGTACTTCAATTTCAGGATCTTGGCTGCGAATTAGACTAAATACGACTTTGCTGAAAAGTGAGAATGATAACACAAGATTTAGAAAAAGTAATATTTATTTTCTGAACTTGATGACAAGGCCAGTAAGTTCCCCACCAGACACCGGACAATTTAATGATTACAGCTGCACATTACTTATCCTTTTTCTAGTCATCGTGTAATTCCGATGTTTGTCTTGTTTATATAGATCTTCTGTGTTTTTTTTATTTTCATTTGCTTATTCATAATGTGGATAGCCGTTTGTGCGCGACCATTCATCCGTGATATCGTACGCTTTGTCCATCACCTTGGAATGGTTGCATGGATCAAATTTTTGTCTCTGTTTTTGTGTTGTTTCACTTTCTATTGTGTTTTTGCCTTTTGTTACATTTTTGCTTGTCCTTGCAAAATTGAACACATATGACAGTATACCATGATTAATTAATTCAAACTGAGTCTAGTGTTACTCTCTCTCCCGATATAAATCCCAGACTCCAGAGCTTCACATATATATATATATATATATATATATATATATATATATATATATATATATATATATATATATATATATATATATATATATATACACACCATATGACGGGATAAATGGTCACACGTACAAACGGGTATCAACACTGTGAACGTACAAAAAAGAATAAATTTTGCATAAAAGAGCTATGTTAACAAGACAAACCTCGGAATTACACGAGAACTGGTGTCTGGTGGGGAACTAACTGGCCGAGTGAAAAACACTGTAATCAAGTTCAGAAGGTAAATATAGCTTTGGCTGCATCTTGTCCTGTCATTCTCGCTTTCCAGCAAAGTCGCATTCAGTCTAATGTCCAGCCCTGATCCTGAAATTGAGGTAATACAATTTATATATTAACAACCAAACGATATGGAAAATTAAAGTTAACCCCCTGACTAATTATAGAAATATTCCTATTTTTAAAGTATAGTCTCTTTAGGCAACACAAATATTTTTTTTCTATATTATTAAACATGTATGCACATAAAAATGTGTTAATTTATTTTTATGTTTTATATTGTATACAAAATATATTACAAGTATATAGTTGCTGATTTATTATATATATATACTAACCCCCCACCCACCCCACAACCGAGCAAGTGGATGTGCCCCACATCTATCATAATTCTTACTTCCTTCCTTTTCATTCTTTACTTCCACTAAACCCCTAAATCCCCCCTACCTCCCTCTCCCCCCATCTTATCTATCCTGCCCTCTAATTAAAGCCAAGAAGTTTCATACCTTCGATGTTGCTGCCTCCCTCCCTAAGTCACTCAACTCCTGCAGAGGAGTAATCCACCGCAGAGATTTGATGACCATGGACGAGTCTGACATAATTTGAAGAAATGAAAGACAAAGGGATTTTAGATGTCGAATTCATAACGCGAATGGACCGGGAAAAGAACATGCGAGTCAACACGCCCCTTATTATCCTCACTTTCAACACCACAACTCTCCCTGACCAAGTCAAAGTTAGATACATCAATGTTTCAGTATGACCATATGTCCCCAACCCTCTGCGTTGTAATAAGTGTTTTAAATATGGTCACCTTGCTAAGTTTTGTCGTAGCCAAACGATCGTGTGCGGTAAGTGTGCAGGAGAACATCCTACAGATGCCTGCTCTACAAATGTATTTCAATGTGTCAACTGCCCCTCTAACAACAGTCATGCATCCACCTCCCGAGATTGTCCCACCTTCAAAATAGAAAAAGAAATTTGTACCGAGAAAGCAACTTGTGGCATCTCCTTCTACGAAGCACGGAAGCGTGTGATGGAAAGACAAGTTACCCCAACTAGTCCCTCCGGAGCAACTTCCTATGCTTCTGCAGTTAAGAAAACATACAGAACCGTTGAAACACAAACTGAGAGCAAGCACTCTAATAAGGACAAAGATCTCTGCCCACCTACCAAACAAACCACGCACTCGCACCTTCCTTCCCCGACTATCCCAGAATTTCCACTACGTGTGCCTACACAAGTGGAAGAGGATGTCCCCATGGAGATCGCCGGCTCCTGCAAACGACTATTAAGTCCAATATCCAGCCCAGACCGAGCATCGGGGGCAAAACACACCTCTCCCACTAAGGCCAAGAAAGGAAGAAATCGAAGCAAATAAAATGATAATAATAATAATAATAATAATAATAATAATAATAATAATAATAATAATAATAATAATAATAATAATAATAATAATAATAATAATGATAATAATAAATAAAACAAAAAGAAAAAAAAAATCATCCAGTGGAATTGCCGAGGTATTAGAAATAAAGTAAATGACCTATCTATTTTCAACTCTATAAACAACCCCTCAGTTATATGTCTACAGGAAACATTCCTAAATCCCAGTGTCCAATTACACCTGAAAGACTTTACCATCTATAGGAAGGACAGGTTCGCGCCTGGAGGGTGGGGGTGGGGGGGTCGCAGTTGCTGTAAGCGACTGCCTTCCCCAAGCGGAGCTGCCATTATCCACAACTTTGGAGGCAGTTGCCATAAAAACGAAAGTACAGAACAAACTTGCGTCCATCTGCTCCATGTATTTACCTCCAGACCAACCATTTCCGCTACAGGAGGTAAATAACCTTATAAGACAGCTGCCCCACCATAAACCTATAGTCGGAGACTTTAACTCCCACCATCACATGTGGGGGAGTGATAGAACATGTGCTCGAGGGGAGCAGATGGAGGCAGTTCTGAATATCAACAACCTGGTCCTCCTAAACACTGGCGATCCCACCCGTGTAGACAATGCTAGGGGCACCTTTTCATACACCGATTTATCCATATCGTCTCCTGCGCTGTCTGACGACATAGAATGGACTACGCATGACGACACCATGCTCAGCGATCATTTCCCAGTCATCCTTAGAACAGGGGGTGAACACGTTACGGCTGCTCCAGCCTATGGAGACAACCCACCCCCTCCCTGTCCCAAATTCATCATGAGGAAAGCCAACTGGGAAATATATCGACGTACTACCAATATCAACACCACAGGGGACAATATGGATGACAAAGTAGTCATTTAACCTTATCCTTTTTTAATTCAGCGCATAAACACATACCAAAGACCTTGGCATTTCACAAGCATAGAGTTCCTTGGTGGACATCAGACTGCAGAAAAGCGCTTTGGAAGCGGAATAGGGCTTATCGAACTTTTAAAAAGAACCCAATTTTACCCAACTTGATTACTTTTAAAAAGGCGCAAGCAGAGGCCCGTAAAACCATTAAACACTCCAAGCGAAAGTCTTGGCGTGATTTTATTTCGACAATAAACATACACACCCCTCTAACGCAGATTTGCACCTACCATAAAGACTTTGACAATAGGAACCACATTTGTAGATACCCCCACCGACATCACAAACATTATAGCAGATACATTTACACAAACAAGCAATACAGATAACCATTCGCCAACATTCCTACAGCATAAACAAAGACTGGAAGCAGAGCCACTGGTCTTCCGTACACATACACACCACGAATACAATACCCCCTTCCAACTACACGAGCTTAACAGGCTTTAAGTTCGTGTAGAGGGACCTCTGCTGGCCCGGATGAGATTAGGTATGAGATGCTGCAACATCTAAATTCAATCTCACTCAACAAATTACTGGAACTATACAACGAAATTTGGATTAATCATGACTTCCCAGAAACATGGAGACATGCCCACGTCATACCTATTCTCAAAAAGGGGAAGGACCCAAAGAGTCCTTCCTCTTATCGCCCTATAGCGCTTACCAACTGCTTATGCAAAGTATTAGAACGTATGGTCAATAACAGATTAAAATTCATTCTCGAATCTCAAGATTTAATAGTTCCTGCCCAATGTGGTTTCAGGAAAAATCGAAGTAGTCTCGACCATTTGGTCAACTTAGAACATGATATCCTTTCAAGTTTCGAGAGGAAAGATTTCCTTGTAGCTTGCTTCTTAGATTTAGAAAGAGCCTACGACATGGCATGGCGACGTGGTATCCTCGAAAAACTCTATGCACTTGGCCTTAGAGGGAATCTCCCTATTTTTATTCAAAAATTTTCTACTAGAACAAACATTCTCTGTCAAAATACAAGGTTGCTTTTCATCAGTACGCATACAAGAAAATGGCGTACAACAGGGAAGTGTGTTGAGCCCCACATTATTTATGTTACTTATTAACGATATTCTACCTGCTCCACCTCGGAACCTTAACCCATTCAACTCCGATGACAAGATGTCTTGTCATTTGGTCAAATAAAACAAAAAATCATAAAACACCAAAATGTTTGATCAAACACCAGAAAAATATGACGTCAGTCCTCGCTTCGCTCGCAGCGAAGCGAGGACTGACGTCATATTTTTCTGGTGTTTGATCAAACATTTTGGTGTTTTATGATTTTTTGTTTTATTTGACCAAATGACAAGACATCTTGTCATCGGAGTTGAATGGGTTAAATACTCATTAAACGCTGACGACGTTGGAATCTGGCATTCCTCATCGAACGCTAGTTTTCCGGCTCTCGCGTACAACTTGCCCTGGACTCGCTCCAGGAATGGTCTGACGAATGGGATTTAAGTTTTCGGAAGTAAAGTCAACAGTGGTTGTATTTTCACGCAGAGCCCAGGCAGAAATCGATCTGCAATTACATGGAAATCCCATTCCAGTACAAAATTCAACCTTTTTCCTTGGCCTGAAACTGGACTCCAGGCTAAACTGGAAGGCCCTCTAGTTGATGCGTTCAACAAGAGACTTAATTTGCTACGGAAACTAACGGACACAAATTGGGGAGCAGATAGGAAATCTTTGCTAATGATTTATGAGTCCCTAATTAAATCTAAATTAGACTGGGTGTCAGATTTATGGTTCGGCAACAACAACTACGTTACAACCCCTGAACATCATCCAAAATAAAGGATTACGACTTGCACTTGGAGTATTACTCTGCACAAGGATCGAGAGGCTGGAAGTTGAAGCCAATGTCCCCCCCCCCCCTCCACTACAGGCGCGAACTCCTTACACTCCGCTACGCCGCCAAAGTGCTTCGTATCCCACGACATCCCTGCAAGCGGGCGGCGTCCCAATACGAACACTTTACCAACTCCAACCTTTATCTCTCTTCCGTCAGGATCCGATTCTTGAGCGAGCAGTATTCAGTGCCACTGTGGTCTATTAAAATACTGAAGACGTTCCACATACCACCGTGGGAAAAGATCACCCTGAACGTCAACGTCAATGAAGACCTCCAGAAGAAATCGTGCTCGGTAGAAGAACTCCGACAGAAGACCCTACAAGTCATCAACGGGTACACTGACCACAGGGCTCTGTATACGGATGGTTCCAAGTGTAGCCGTAAGACAGGGACAGGGTTATATAGCTCCACAACCCGAATGATGTTCAGATTGCCGGACCATACGACAGGATATTTCCCAAACATATTCAAGCACTCCACACTCATATTCATTCCAAAGCAGAACAAACAGACAACAAACGTAGGGAACTGCAGACCAATTTCTCTTCTAGAAGTACCAGCCAAAATATTCGAAAGAATTATTATAGACAGATTATATACTCAGTAAACAACAACCAAATCAACCCAAACCAACACGGATTCACTACAGGAAGAGGCACACATACAACACTTGCAACACTTTATGAACACATCGCCAACAGCCAAAAACAAAAACAAGGATGCAATATAGTTTCAAGAGACATCTCAAAAGCATTTGATAAAGTATGGCACGATGGACTCAAATACAAAATACTCGTACAACAGATAAACGTACCAGACCCCATAAACAAACTTACACGCAACTACTTAGACAACAAATTATCAAACATAAAAATAAATACATACATAGGACCAACATTCAAATTACACAGTGGAGTACCACAAGGAAGCATCATATCACCGACATTATTCAACCTTTACACAGGAGACATACCAAGACCCTCACCACACTGCTTCCAAATACAATACGCAGACGACCTCACACAAATCATCACCTACCCCAAGCACAAAAGTAGAAAAATGTTAGCAAAAAAGACAGAAACATAAATACAAATAATAGACACATACGAAAAGAAATGGAAAATAGCCATAAATAAAACAAAATTCCAAGTACTCTCCATTTCCGCACGCAAACCAACACCAATCACACTAGAAGGAAATAACATACCATTCAAAAAACAAATAATCACACTAGGAGCACGCATAGGAACACAAGGCATAAGACCACACATAAACACACGTATAAAGATAGCTAACAACACAAATAAAAAACTAAAAAGGTTTAAAAAAAAAACTAAACACAAAAATCCAATCAAAACTATATAAGACACTAATAAGACCACAATTAGAATGCCCTCTAATACTCATCACCACACTAAACAACACCACATACAAAAAATTACAAGCCACACAAAACAAGATCATAAGAAAAGCACACAAACACACACCTCCATACAACACTACAATGGAACAACTACACAAACAAGATAGAATAGAACCTCTTAACACAAAATGTCACAGACTAGGAACGAAAACATGGAACAGCCGTACAACCGTCAATCAAGACCTTATAACCCATTGCAACAAATTAAACACAGACAACATTCCTGACCACCACTGGTGGCCAAGAATTTCCCCTAAAATACACACCAATCCACCCACACTATATTACAGCTAATACACATCCAATGAATAACATAATCCTCAACCTAATACTTAATATAATTAAATTGTCAATGTTAATGTCAATATTCATTTAGTGAGGAAGCGTGTTAACCACACGTGTCGTCACTTAAATAATATGTACCACACATCTTGCTTCAATCAATTCATCTTTGATTCTTTTGCGTCAAACAAATTCTTAATTTGCTTCAATTGGATTCAACAGTGCATTTCGTAATACTAAGATAAACACTAAATCAAAGTCTAATTAAGACGAAATTGCCGTACATATTATCACCATGTTGATAATTAAGTGTATATGCGCATATATCTGTGTGAAGGTGTTTACACTGAATACACATGTATGTATGCAAAAAAAAAAAAAAAAAAAAAGATAATACGTGCGATATAATCAAATCAATTACTACCATCAAATAATGAATATCTAAAGGAGAACGGCAAGGAGCAATTAAAATAACTAAACAGATGAATAAATGAAAAATAATAAATAACATCACAAACTCCCTGAGGAGCCGGTTACAAATCGCATTTGTTATCAAAACATATGCATGTACCTACAGAGTAACTCCGACCCTCCCCTTGCAAGTGGATAAACTACTAATACCCCCTGAAATTCAATAACCTATATAAAGGTAAAATAAAACATGCATATACGAAAAAAAAAAAAAAAAAAAAAAATTCGGACGCACCCATTGGTCAATCTTAATACGTCCTTCTAACCAATTGTCTAGAAATCATGCACGTGGGTCTGTCCCACTCTTTTCCACTTAACTTCCTTCATTTTCTATACTGTCGTCTTCTACTAACAGCCCCCCCCATCCTTCCTCCTTACACCCAGCTTCAAACTATTTATCCCCACCCCCTTTTGTATTGTATTGTACTGTTAGTTGTAGCAAGTTATATAATCCACTTACGGGTCAATACCCCCCTCTAAAAAGCATGGCATCTATATAATCTAATCTACATTACATTACAATTTTGAAAAGGTACTTGAATAAGATTTATTGATTCGAGCGTACGAGTTACACCCGGGAAATGAAGTGCATAGGTGACCACTAGTGATGTAACAATCGATTCTTTTTAGTGACTTGATTATTTATGAGTTCACTGAAGAGAATTTTATTTATTCACTGAAGAAAATCGGGTATTTGAGTCACTCGATTAACAGTCGCCTGCGTGCCAGCTCATCTACCCGTCATGCGCCTCAGCCTTTGTCGAAAAAGGATGTCGACTTCACGCTCTTCGCTCTTCTGCCCCCTCCCTCATCGTGTAGGCGAGAAGCCACAGCCAGTATTTTATAGATTCATTGAAGCAGTATCACTGCATAAGGAACACCAAGACAACACTTAATTTGGTCACAACGAATGGTGCGAAGACCCTCTTCAGAAAATTAAAGTCATCCCTTTTATATCTTATTCATTTATCTGAACAAAATGCCAATTTTCCAGTAAAGTATTCAAGTTTACATAAAATCAAATATAATAAAAAAAAATCAACGTATAATATTAGAAAGTCGTTAACGTAACGTAATGTAACGTAACGTAACAAGAAACGCATAAAAATACAAATCCTGTTAAAAAAAATGTATATATATTATTGTCTGAGCAGACGTCAAATTCACAATATACTCCGCTCACGCTCCGTAATATATTATCAAAGAAGAAGAAACCCCTGATGTCATAGCCATTCTCGTACTCTTGAAAACTCGCTGTGTTGGATGATAAATGTCCTCCTTAACCTCTTCTGAACGATTATCTTTACCCTTGCTGTCTACAAACTAGGTAGCTCTGCAGTACAGGGAGCAAAACCCTCCCCGTCTTTTCGTGCAGCTATTGCACAGCCGGCATAGATACGTGCGTGCTTGGTAGCAGGTCCATCCGCCCCAGTAACCATGCGCCCCACGTCCATTCGCTCCAAAAGTTAGGGCGCATCTACTCGTGGGGAAGTTGATGCGCCTCAGTACTGCCCTACCAACATCCCCGTGCGCCCCAACCTCGAATCAATAGCTGAACTTTCGAGTACTGCCCTACCAACATACCCGTGCATTGTCTGTTTTTGCTCCAATTTTAAACTACTATTTTATTTTATTTTTATATCATGACGTGGTCATTTTTTCCAATTTTACAAATTCAAATATTATTGTGATTTAGTTAGCGTGGGCTCTTCATCCATAATGTGTACAAAAATTATTCTTTGTACTTGACATGTTTGATCATAACGCATCAGCTTTTATTGCACAACGAAACTGGAAATGAAACGCATTTCTTACATTGTCCACACTCCTACTGCCCGTCGTCTGTTTGTCGCCATCTCTCTGGGTTATTTTAAACTAAACGTCAAATGAACATAATACTAATATGGTCCGCCGTTGTTCTGTCCTCGTTTCCTGTATCGCTGATGATTTAGTCAGCATGACACGAATTATTGAAGAGGATATGATATAGTGAGGAGGTGGTCAGTTGAAATCGCTGATGATTTAGTCAGCAGGACAGTGACACTAATTACTGAAGAGGATGTGATATAGTGAGGAGTTGGTGAGTTCAAATCGCTGATGATTTAGTCAGCAAGAGAGACTGACACGTACTAATTACTGAAGAGGATGTGATATAGTGAGGAGTTGGTCAGTTCAAGTCGCTGATGATTTAATCAGTAGAAGAGGAAAATTCTGTATTTTAGAACAAAGATTAAACTTTATATTGAGTACAAAATAAAGGCAGATAAATTTTCGAATGCCAAACTTAAATTAAAATGCTCTGGCTTGTTATTTTATTTGTTATTAGCTTGTTGTAGTTAAATAAATGGCCTTTTTTTATATCCGGCAGTTTAAATATATATATATATATTTTTTATGTGGGACTGTCATGTCCAACTAGAAACTTTTGTGTGTATTTCAAAAATTCCTTGGTTACCACAACAGTTAGTTTAAAGAAAATAAAAAAAGATAGAACAAGAAAAATAATCGCTAAAATCATAATTCTTAAGAATATTGAATATTCAAATTAAAATGATGTATACTAAAATGTCCTCCGTGCACAAGAGGGCCGCTGCGATCGCTCTTGCCGAGCGAGATGAGTTAACTTTATCAAAAGATGCCGTCAATTACTAAAATATTGAAGAGAAATATTCACTGATTAATTTGATTAACGAATTTCATTGGTTCGGGTTGGTGACAATTCAATAATAGTTGAAGACAAAGTTTCAGTATTTTGTGCATCCCCATACATAAAGTCTTATAGTTTGTTTTGGTGGCTAAGGATCTAAATTAGGGCCAGGCAAATTTACATGTATCATATTACTAATTAAAATGCTAAAAGTAAATGAAAATCTGTATAGCTACCAAAAACTACCAGGAGATAATTTTTTTAAAACAGTAAAATACTGTGGCACTCATACTTACTGTGAGATCGCTGGTCAGGCCTCCTTTACAGCCTTCACTCCTCTGTTTCACACATCTTACATAATCTTTTATTTTATTTTTTTAACATACATGTAACCATTACAACACAATTTGACTCCACCTCTATGTGTCTTTATGACCTCCATGGTAACATGAATATGTAGGCCTATACTTCTCAGAGTCTTGGAATAAACTGAAATGGTAGCTACTGACCTTTCTTTTATATGATACTAGATGAAGAAGTGTGAATAATATGCAGGTAAAAACGTATGCAAAAGGTCAATTACATTTAAAAAGTGTAAGTTTGCTAATTACTATAAATCATAAAAAAATATCCCACTTATAAAGTTCAAATAAATATGTAATGCTTTACAACTCTCCAAAATGTAAACTGTAATACTTAAGAAGTTTTTAAACAAATTTTGCTGTAAAAACCTACAATTCAAATATACAAATGATTCTAAAATTATTCAAAACATTTATCCACTCATAATAATCTCACCTCAAAGTTAACGATAAAAAAAGAAACATTTGTTTGAACAAACTTTATAAAAACCACCAAAACGCAATCAGGGGTCCCTCAAACTTGAAAGAAATTAAGAAAAAAAAAACATTTCTTGAATTGAATAAAATCAATTAGGAATCCCCTAAAGGAAATAATATTACCACCAAAATAAACTGCTATCATTATCTTTAATCAAAAGTTTTCTGTTACCAATGCCAATTAATGCAAACTATCTCACATAAGATCCTCAAAGAATTGTAATAGTTTTCAAAACTACTCAGCCAAAACTATTCGTATTCTATTCCATTTTACCTTGAAATTAAAAGAAAACGGTCCAGTAAATTAAATGGAAACAAAATTAAAATCATAGTCCCACAAAAATCTGAATAAAAATTGAATCGTATTCCCACAAAAATCTGAATAAAAATAAAATCATAATCCCACAAAAATCATATAGATTTAGATATGAATGCCATCAGGGTGTGTGGGATTTTTAGAGTAAGCGCATTTGTCTATGGGCTGTGAGCCCAATAGACCTTCTAACCTCAGCATTGAGAAGACTGATCCCCTGATTCATGAAATTCGCAGGGCGTCCCAGTACAAAAACGTTGTGATCGTGGAAGATTTTAATTATAGAAACATTGACTGGAACTTTTAGTAGGAGATCAGGAAGTGAAATTTTCCTTAGATGTGGTGCAGGATAACTTCCTAAAACAAATGATTACCGATCCTACAAGGGGACTTACTCATAAGTCATAACTAATAATGAGCACCTAACGAGTAATGTAAAAATGGGAGATAGTTTAGGCTCTAGCGATCATCAAGAAATAAGATTTAATATTATTTGGGAAGAATTAAAAAGTACGAATAGAGCGGATCCAAAGAAAATCTTTTAAGCAAGGTTTACACGCTACAATTTATTGTAGCGTGTAAACCTTGCTTAAAAGATTTTCTTTGGATCCGCTCTATTCGTACTTTTTAATTCTTCCCAAATAATATTAAATCGTAGCGATAAATCGCTACGATCTCCTGTTTACACGTAATGACAAATTGTAACAACCTTTTCATTACAATAAATCGCTACAATTTATCGTAGCGTGTCAACCTTGCTTTAGGACACTCCAGGCCCGTTTGCATAATTGCTGTTATAGGTACACTAATGAAGATCTTTCGCCAATGCAACTACTTGCCGACTGTTCCTATTTTGTACCGTTTTAATCTTTTAATCTTTTCATCCTGTCCTGTCTCCTTTTATGTTGTCTTTTTATTTAGAGGTTTTCATGACGAATGATACAGAATAAAGAATATGAAACTACTATTACTACATCCTGTGTCTAATAATTTTATATCATGACGAAAATGCAATAAAGAATTATTTGTAGAATTTGCTGCACTCATGATGGTAGTTAATATAGGAGGTACTGTGGGGTAAAAGAAATACACCACGTGCAGTTGATTCTGTGTATTCTCGGTTTCAATTTTACAACAAAAAATTATATAAACAACCGCTAGAGGGTAGTTGTGTCAACAAAAGAGAAATGCCATGCGCAGTACAATACATAATAAACAAAATAATATTTGTATTCAAACCTCAGTTTATGGAATCCAATTGTACAAAAAATATATAGTAATATGAATTCTCATATTACCCAAGTTTACAGAATATTATACAAAAATATATAGAAAAATTATATCCTTAAGTTTAAATCTCAACACTCCCCCTTAAACTTAAGTTGTATATCTCCTCTGATTAGCCTAAACTTTGTCAACTTCCGTTTAGAGACAGGTTTAGTAAATATATCAGCAATGTTTTCCTCAGAGGGAATATATACTAAATCTATTGTGCCATCTTCAACCTGTGACCTTATGAAGTGATACTTTATATCAATGTGTTTTGTTCTCTGATGGTGAACTGGATTCTTTGCTAATGCTATTGAACCCTTATTATCTGCATGTAAAATTACTGTACCACTATCACATTTTGTCATATCATAAAACAATTGCTTTAAAAATTTTGCTTCTTGTACAGCACAAGTCATTGCCATATATTCAGCTTCACAGGTTGAAAGTGCCACTACATTCTGTCTTTTACTCTTCCAAGAGATTAGTGGGCCATGTCCACAAAGCTGAAAACTATATCCGCCGATACTTTTCCTATCTTCTGACATTCCCCAATCTGAATCACAATAACCAAATAAACTCAATGGTGTATCAGACTTCTTAAATGTAAGACAGTAATCCACTATACTTTTAATATATTTTAACACATGCTTTGCCATATTGAGATGAGCTTTTGTGGGCTTGGCCATTGATTGAGATAGTTTTGTCACAACATAACTTAAATCAGGTCTAGTAGCTATCATGACATATATAAGGCTTCCAACTATCTCTCTATAAAGTCTTGCATCAGTTAACTCAGTAGAATCACTTGAGACAAATTTACTTACACTTAAATCACATGGAGTAGATTTAGGGTTACTCTCATTCATCTGAAATCTCTCAAGAATTTTATTACAGTATTTTCTTTGACTCATTCTTACTGTACCATCTGCATCAAAAGAGAATTCAATTCCTAAAAACCATGATAACTCATTCATATCCTTCATTTCAAACTTAGTATTGAGTGATTTCTTAATGACATGGAGTAAATCACCATTGCTAGCTGCAATAATTAAATCATCAACCCAAATTAGAATCATTGTAACATTGTCTCTTTCATGCTTTGAGTATAGACAGGGATCAGCCTTAGATTGAATAAAATTTAGTTCAATGAGAAATTTATGAAGCATATTGTTCCAGTTTCTTCCACTTTGTTTTAGCCCATACAAAGATTTCTTTAACTTACAAACTAAATTTTCACCATTTTCATTTACTTTTACAAAACCTTTTGGCTGTTCCATGTATATCTCACAGTCTAAATCTGCATTAAGATATGCTGTTTTTACATCCATTTGGTGTACTTTCATTTCATTCTGCACTGCTAAATGTATTAACATCCTAATTGAGGTATGACGCGCAGTCGGGGAAAAAGTTTCACTATAATCAATGTCTTTCACTTGTGAGTATCCTTTTGCCACATATCTTGCCTTAAACTGTTCTGAACCATCTGGCCCTAATTTCTTGGCATAAACCCATCTACCTCCAACAACTTTGCGATCTTTAGGAGGCAATGTCAGTTCATAAGTGTTATTATCTTCAAGTGCTGATATTTCTTCCTTCATTGCTTCTTGCCACTGGTGAGATTCTTGAGATAGTAGAGCATCTTCATATGTCTGCGGAACATCAGCGACTCTGTAGCAGTAGTCAACTGAGCATTTTGCAATTTCTGATACATCTTCCTCTTCTGTCACATAGTCTTCCAGATATCTGGGTTTGCTTCGCAGTCGTTGAGGGTACCTTGCTTGCTTGGGCTCTTCTGGTTGCTCTGCTTCTTCTGATTGCTTGGTTTCTTCTGTTTGCTCTGCTTCTTCTGATTGCTTGGTTTCTTCTTCTTCAGGTAGCTTTAACATTGAAGGTATGTCATCTCCTACAACTTGAGGTATCTCCTGCTTCTTGTTTTCAAATGTCTCGCTGAATTTTACACACCTTACTCTTCTTACATCATTTTGCTCAGGAAAATATATAAGGTATGCTGGACTCTGCGTATCGTAGCCAACAAATACTCCTCTCTCAGAGCGTGCATCCAACTTCTTTTTATTCTGCATATATGCATAACATATTGTCCCAAATATGTGCATGTTCTTCAGATTTGGTTTGTGTCCAGTCATCATCTCAAAAGGTGTCTTTCCAGTTCTTGGGTTGTAGCATCTATTTCGTATGTATGCTGCTGCCTTAACTGCATAGGTCCACATCATCTTTGGTAACTTGCCATCTAACAAGAGACATCTTGCCATCTCGTATAAAGTTCGCCAAGAACGTTCAACGGTTCCATTCTGGTGGGGCGAGTAGGGTGCTGAAAATTCCTGTTTGATGTGATTTTTAACCATTAAATTCCTAAAGTCAGATGAAGTAAACTCTGTTCCATTATCAGTCCTGATCCGCTTAACTGTACCATATGGGGCAATATCTGCTAAATATCTTTCTGTGGCTGACAGGGTATCACTCCTCTTCTTCAATAGATACACACCAATTGCACCAGAATAGTCATCTACAAAAGATATCGAATACCTAAAATCGTCTCTTGCAGGGGGATCAATAGGTCCAGCTAAATCACAGTGTACAAGATCAAGCTTTTTCTTTGCTTTTTCATCTGCCACTCTATTTCTGTATTGTGTCATCTTACCAAGTGTACATATTTCACAATTGAATTTTTCTTTCTTAGAGATTTTCATACCATCCACAGTATCTTGTAATTTCAACACATCTTTGACATTACAATGTCCTAAAATCTTGTGCCACTCTTCGAGGCTATGGTTACCATCCTTCAAGCACACATTATTCAAGAAATACAGCTTCTGATTAGCAATTATTCTAAATTTTGTACCATTAGGAGCAATTAATTCGGCATGATCTGGAGTGAATATGACACTGGCACCTTTATCAGTAGCTGCTTTCACTGAAAATATGTCTTGCTTGTAGGTAGGTATGTAAAGTGCACTCCCTAATTCTACATTCTGAGCAGTACCATCAACATCATACAGTTTCACAATAGCTGTACCCTTTCCTGATACAATACCTGATGTTCTGCTGCCATCGGCAAGTTCTACACTATGTTTAGTAGGTTCAAAAGTCTCATCAAATTTAAGAAATTTAGACTTATCAGTTATTATGTGAGATGTAGCTCCACAATCTACTAACAAATTATCATTTACTTCACTACCTGGCTTAAATAGACTGACTTTAAATGCAAAATTATGAGTATCATTTTCACTTTCATTTCTTGTGTCATTCACCACTTTTACAGAATTTTTCTTTCTACAAAACTTTGAGTCATGAGTGGAAGACTTACACATTTCACACCATCTCTTATATTTAGAACCTCTACCATTACCATTATTCACATTATTATCTCTTTTCTGGAAATTCTGGTTCTGGAAACACTGTAAAGTTTTGTGACCTATTTTACCACATTTAAAACACTTTGGTCTAATGAACTCTCTGGACTTAGCACTCATAACATTAGTACTGGAATCATTCGATGAATTTTGTGACTTTGAAAGTTTTTCATTTTCTTCAAAACTTCTTAGTTTTACCTTAAAACCTACAAAAGTCCAATCCTTTTCACTTTGGGTTACCACAGTAGAGAATGTCCTAAAGCTTGGTGGTAGACCTTTTAAGGTCATTGCAACAAGTAAACTATCACTTATTGTCTCTCCAGCATTCTTAAGGGATGTAGCAGCCTTTTCAACACGAATTATATAGTCTGTAACAGTTTCCTCCTCTGACATGCTGAGTGAAGTGAGCTCTGTGTACAACGAGATAATCCTAGGTTTAGTTGAGCCTAGGTAATGCTCATGAAGAATTTCCAAAGCTTTCTTACCATTATCTTTGGCGTCTCTTATAACTAAGGACAAGCTGGTGTCATCAAGGACTTGAACTAACTCCGCGAATATTCTAGCATTCTTTTCTTCGTCCAGAGTGCTATCTGTTAGGACGGTGTGGAGTTTGTTTATACTAAAATATGCCTTGAATTTAACTTCCCACTGCTCGTACTTCTCGTTACCATCGAATATTGGGCGTGAACTGGGCCCATAACCTGTAGAATTTGCTGCACTCATGATGGTAGTTAATATAGGAGGTACTGTGGGGTAAAAGAAATACACCACGTGCAGTTGATTCTGTGTATTCTCGGTTTCAATTTTACAACAAAAAATTATATAAACAACCGCTAGAGGGTAGTTGTGTCAACAAAAGAGAAATGCCATGCGCAGTACAATACATAATAAACAAAATAATATTTGTATTCAAACCTCAGTTTATGGAATCCAATTGTACAAAAAATATATAGTAATATGAATTCTCATATTACCCAAGTTTACAGAATATTATACATAAATATATAGAAAAATTATATCCTTAAGTTTAAATCTCAACATTATTTATATATGAAAAGTATTCTTATTGTATCCAATGGATAATAGTGATTTTTAATTGAGAGTTCTTTCAAACTTTGAAAAAAGGAGTTGGGACGTATGAACTACCGATGAAGTAGATCTGCCCAAATTTCTGGGGCGAATGGACTGGGGGCGCATCTTCACTGGGGCGGATGAACTGTAAGAGGGGGTTTTCACGTTCTAACGGTTCGTCGAACGCGGTTCGACAGACACGTGTTTAAAGTGATGTGTGAACGTGTGAACGGGGTATTTGGTTGTCGAACAACAAGGAAACATGGACTGGAGGTGAAGCTTTTATTCCTGACGTTTCGTCGATAGACGAAACGTCAGGAATAAAAGCTTCACCTCCAGTCCATGTTTCCTTGTTGTTCGACAACCAAATACCCCGTTCACACGTTCACACATCACTTTAAACACGTGTCTGTCGAACCGCGTTCGACGAACCGTTAGAACGTGAAAACCTCTAAACCGCGTGCTTGGCCGAAATCACCAGCGTTAGTAGCCGACCCCCACGACGCGACGCCTGCGCATCGAGACCCCCTCCCACCCCCCCGCTCCCAATACGTTCGCGCATCTAAGGCAGAGTCAGTTTTGTATTGCTTACGCGATCCCTTCCTCTCCCTTCTAACTTCGTCGTATAACTAACATTCACTGCCTTGCTGTCCATCCCCCACAACAGTCGCTCTATTATCACCAGCCCATTTTATCCATCACGCATAAAAACAAAACAAACACCAAGACACAAGGACACCTCACCCATTGCGCTCAGCGTAGGTTTTTGGGTCGAGTCAGGATCCGGGACTCCCGTCCCAACTCAAGTAGGCAAACACGAACAAAGGAACTCAGAGACACTCTGGCAAGACAAAACATACATACGTACATATATATATATATATATATATATATATATATATATTGAAGTATGTAAGACAAATGAGTGGAAGGGTGGTGAGTTAAACACAAAGAACAGTTGGAGTTTTATTCACTGACGTTTCGTCCTTACCAGGACATTCTCAAAGTACATACAGTTTCAGAAAATTAACAGCTTATATAATCCATCCTTGCCGTGTTCCCCTCCTTCTATACTCTCATCCGTCCTCTACCCGACTCCGACTATGTCACTTCTCCCTTCGTTCTCAATTGTCCTTTTTACCTCCTTGACAATCAGAGTACTTACCGCTCCTGCTAATTTTATAAACCCTTCCCTATGGTTGATGCAGGGGTGGGAAGTAATGTAGGCTGCCTCCACTATTTTTCTTTTCTTTTTCTCTAGACCTTTGTGGAGCACCTCTATCTTTTTCCAATCTGGAAGATGACCACATTGGTCTAAATGAACTACTAGCGAGTTGGGACATATTCTCACAAAAGCGGGTGTGAGCGTTGCTTTCTCCACGGGTAAAAAATTAGGAGAAGTTGTCAAGAATAGAAGTAAATCAGAAAAGGATATAGAGAAGGGCGCGATTTACAATATACCATGTGGTGGTTGTCCGTTAGGATATTATGGAGAGACGGGAAGATCAGTGGAGCTACGGACATATGAGCACAAAAATGACGTCAGAGCTCACAGAACCTCCAACTCGCTAGTAGTTCATTTAGACCAATGTGGTCATCTTCCAGATTGGAAAAAGATAGAGGTGCTCCACAAAGGTCTAGAGAAAAAGAAAAGAAAAATAGTGGAGGCAGCCTACATTACTTCCCACCCCTGCATCAACCATAGGGAAGGGTTTATAAAATTAGCAGGAGCGGTAAGTACTCTGATTGTCAAGGAGGTAAAAAGGACAATTGAGAACGAAGGGAGAAGTGACATAGTCGGAGTCGGGTAGAGGACGGATGAGAGTATAGAAGGAGGGGAACACGGCAAGGATGGATTATATAAGCTGTTAATTTTCTGAAACTGTATGTACTTTGAGAATGTCCTGGTAAGGACGAAACGTCAGTGAATAAAACTCCAACTGTTCTTTGTGTTTAACTCACCACCCTTCCACTCATATATATATATATATATATATATATATATATATATATATATATATATATATATATATATATATATGTATATATATATGTGTGTGTGTGTGTGTGTGTGTGTGTATATATATATACACACACACACATATATATATATATATATATATATATATATATATATATATATATATATATGAAGCTCTGTAATCTGTAGTCAGGAATGTTCAGAGGTGTAATGGTTGTCACAATTTTTAAATTGTGACACCCAGCTCGTTGTCTCCCTTCCCATTTTCTCGTCTGTTTTCTCTCCGTATCAGCCCTTCATTCCCCATAGTCGGGGGAATTTCCAGTCCTTAAGACTTCTAGTAGCTGCATCTTTTCTCCTCCTCGATATCCTCTTTATTTGTCATGTCATTTTTGACAACCAATTCAATGCCTTAACGAAGGGAGAGACTTCTAATATCTAGAAACACACCCCCCCCCTTTTGAATTGTGTTCTCGGAGCCATGCCCAACGGTTCGCACTCACACAAAGCACTCAAACACACCCCCTCCCCCCCCCTGCGCGCTGCCACATATTTGTTTTAAGTTAGGTAATTAGAATTATTAGGACTGTGTTTAACCCGCTCGTGAACAGTGTCTACCTCAAAGAACACTTGGAACTGTGTCACCCTCCCGCATGAACATTATTCGTAGTACCCTTCGCAACTAGGGACGGAGACATAGTACTATTGGCAACGTCGGAAGCCGGCTAGCGGACATCGTGACCTGACCTGTCGCAGGACAGGGGCAGTCTAGCGTGGGTTCCCATCCATGTAGGAACTCCTACACGGTCTCGGAAGATTCAGGTGCATCGATCTCGCACAGTGGATACGATGAGTTCCTTTCGTTATTACGAACTGGTTAAACGTCATCCAATATTCAAGGCATAGTGAACACGTGAACACGTGAAACTTTTTAGTGATGAACTCAGTGCTACGGAGTTCCGTGTTACCGGTGATCAGGATCTTATCAACATCGCGTAGACTACCAGGATCATCTCATCAAGAAAGCCAGATGCAGATACATCCCCTTTCGGGACATCCAGACCGGAGGGACATTGGCAGAATTGCGGAGAGACGCCTACCCAGCCGTCTTCAGTGCCCGCTCGGAGAGGTCAACTTAACCAGGCAGTTCCCGCCCATCGCCAACAAAGGCCTCATCCGAGGCGTGAAGCCGTGCTCGCCTGAAGCCACTCCCACTACCCATGTTACATGCTAAGTTAAATTATTTGATGTTACTGTAAGATGTTTAGTTGAATCGCAGGGAGACAGAGTACGATAGGAACCATTAATTAACTTTTAGACCTACCTTTATAGACTATACTAACCATATTTGATATTTGAACAAGTTATCAATTAAAAGTCACATTAGGAATTCTGGGTTTCATTACCCAAAGACGGTCATCTTTATGAGTTGTCCCCACACCCCTCTTTGATTTACTCACACTTGCCTTGGAGGGAAGGCGAGTGGTCCCGAGATGTGATAAAAATCACCTGGACTTCGGTTCCCCAACTGCAGCTATCTTCCCCCTCCCTTCATCAATCACTTAAGGTACGTGTTACCCACACCACCTCATCTACCACCTTCTTCCACTGTCCAGGAATTTGCGTCACGTGCTCGCTAGTGGTCCTTCGAACCGGATATTCATTCCATTACCTATGTACAGAACTCGTAAATTAGTGCGACTTCACTAGTTCAATAATTAGTATGACAACTCATGAAGTAGATCACAACATGTTTCCCTGCGCATAGGTTAGCAACTCAATGCACTGTACAGGAGTCACTCCTGCTCGTTAAGGCACGCTCTAGGTCAACCATGATATAGTAATTTTATGTCACATTAATTTACCATTCCTACTTTTACCTTTCTCTTGTGCAACATTTCGCCCCTTAAGTAGAATTAGATTGTGCTGAAATTACACTGGTCCCTTTTTCACGGGTAATTCCGCCCGGCCTCATCATTCAGCGGCATCCTCAGCCGCACATCGTAATTTTAAGTTCAGCCATTTTCGGCTTAATTTAGTTTCGGCTCGGCCCAGCCTTCCAAAGCGGCGCAAATACCCCCCCTTTTGGCGCCATCCGCCACCACGTCCTTGTGTTAAGCCTAGCCGTTACCGTTACGGATGACCTGACGCTAACGGCTCGCATCGGCCCGGATTCAAGCGGCCTTATTTTTAAACTTTCGCGGTTTCACGCGAGTTTCCTCCCTCCCCCCTCCTTTGTCAGACCAGCTCGTATGACAGCACAATCTTCTATAGTCACCCCCTTCGATTCTCCATTTTCGTCGTGCGATTCTTTCGCTCGACTCTGCATCGTTCTTTAGAGGGAGAGCGGACACCCCCCCCTCTCGGCTTATGATTCAGTGACCGCAAGCATACTCAGACGGCGGCCACCATGTCTTATTACAGCCCTAACGAAGACGCAATTACGAACGCAACACTGACCGAGCTCATTGCCATCACGCAGAATTTCCTTGACGCTGTCACGGAATATTCTGAAGCCTACGGGGCTATCAACGTTGAGAACCTGAGTCCCAGTGCGGCTACGGAAATTCTTCAAGAAGGTCAAGACCATCACCAAACATGGCGGTTATTGGAGCCCGCGTGGGCACGCCATCCTCACGAGGATCGGCTCACAAAACTGAAACAGGAACTAAGACCCCACAAGAAGGTACTATTAAACCTAAAAGTCCGAGCAGATGCGCGAGTGAACGGCGCAAATACCGCCGTTCAAGCGTCAAACAGCCAGCTTAATCAAAGCCCACTGGTCACATACATAAGGGAAGAAAATCATACCCCCTCTTTCGATGGGGATCTGGAAATGTTCTCCAGCTGGTGGAGCATTTTCAAGACAAATGTTCACGAAAGCAATAGGTACACAGAGGGAGAAAAGTTCAGCGCTCTCATGCGCTCTCTAACGGGGCGTGCCAAGCGTCTCGTTGGATACCCCGTGTTCAACAACACCGCGTATGAACACACCATCCGACGGCTGCATGATGCCTATGACAAGCCCTTGGCAGTACGAAGAAGTCTGAAGGAACGCCTCGTCGCCATTCCCGCACCTACGGACGAATGTGAGGACTTGTCGAGGTTCCTCGCCGATTGGGATGAGTTGGGCGAAAGGTACAGGAACGCAGTAGGACAAGCCCTCTCCGATGAATTTGTAGAGGATGTCCTAGTGCCGAAACTACCCCGACAGGTTCTTTCATCAATATACCTGTTCAAAGGCACTTCTGAACTAAGTGCACCAGAGCTTCAATCAGCACTCAAAGTTTACTCGGGTGCCATCACGGGCAGTCGACTCCATACCCCGGTGTTGGTACACCCATTTGCCACAGCGACCCCTACACCTGCTCCCGCTCAACCCTCAACGCGCCCATTTCGACCGCCAACAACGACCGCGGGGACGCCTCCGAGGACTCAAGGTCGTACGTCGAGGCACACCACGGGACGGCCAGCACCCACGCCCCTGCTACCACCAGTGCTCCCTCTTCAATATACATGGCTCCCATCCTAGTAACTCCAACCGCCTTGGAATCCTCTTCAGCACCCACTGAAGCAGTGCTTGAGTACCCTCTGACGACCACAGTCCCCATCACGACGTCGGTTCAAACTTCCGCTGTACCTGACATCCCCTTGCATCAGGACCCGGAACCAGTACCAGTCCTCGTCATTGAGAATTCACAAGTTGCCACTGACGCCCCAAGCTCTCAGAGCACCTCTACTACTTCAACAACGTCTACTAGCTCTCAACATGACAGCTCCTGTGCCACGCCCCCAAAAGACCACGCCCCGGAAGTCGCCTGCACCCCCTCTTCAATGCACGCGGCTCCCGTCCCGCAAGCTGCAATCCGCACTTACACGGCACCAGATGCCACCTTATATCAGGACCCGGAACCAGTACCAGTCCTCATAGAAATTACTCAAGATGCCACCTATGCATCTACTTCATCCACGGCTGTCAGCTCTCAACATGACAGCTCCTGTGCCACGCCCCCAGTAGGCCACGCCCCGGAAGTCACCTACACCCCCTCTTCAATGCACGCGGCTCCCGTCCCGCAAGCTGCAATCCGCACTTACACGGCACCAGATGCCACCTTATATCAGGACCCGGAACCAGTACCAGTCCTCATAGAAATTACTCAAGATGCCACCTATGCATCTACTTCATCCACGGCTGTCAGCTCTCAACATGACGGCTCCTGTGCCACGCCCCCAGTAGGCCACGCCCCGGAAACCACCTCCACCCCCTCTTCATTACACTCGGCTCCCATCTTAGGAACTTCAGTCCGCGCTTCCACGGCACCAGATGACATTTCACCTCCAGCACCGGAAGCAGTCCCGATCATCGTTGGGACTACACCAATTGTTAATGACGCTCGAAGTCCTCACATTACACCATTCGATCCTGGAACCACTGTTACGGTCCCCAGAGAAGACGATGTCAACAGCTCCGTAGGAGTCCGCACTCTTAAAGGAGAATACGAGCGGTCTGTCATACGAATCATCCCTCGAGAGATCAATCTGAGCGCGGACACGCCCCCTCATTCCCACGCGGACCGTCACGAACCGACCGCGGAGCACCTTCCCCCCGCGGGGGAAGGCGAAGCGGACACCGTAGACGACGGAACCTCTCCGGCGGCGAACGACCCGACTGAAATCGCCTGTGAACACGAGTACCTCACCACGCCACCTACGCTACAACCCCGCACGGCCTCGATGACCGACGTCACAACGAGAGCTTCAGCCACGTCACTCAACGAGCCAGCAGCGGCTCCATTAACAAGAGCACGACCAAGAAGAACGGCCGCCTAGCAAGCCAGAAACTGATTCTTTCACTCCTGATGGAAGACCAGCCTTCTTCTCCCAGCTTCAAGCCATAGGGGAGACCGCTCCCCCCCCCCTCCTCTTTTTTGGTTCATAACCTGTGTCACAATTTTTAAATTGTGACACCCAGCTCGTTGTCTCCCTTCCCATTTTCTCGTCTGTTTTCTCTCCGTATCAGCCCTTCATTCCCCATAGTCGGGGGAATTTCCAGTCCTTAAGACTTCTAGTAGCTGCATCTTTTCTCCTCCTCGATATCCTCTTTATTTGTCATGTCATTTTTGACAACCAATTCAATGCCTTAACGAAGGGAGAGACTTCTAATATCTAGAAACACACCCCCCCCTTTTGAATTGTGTTCTCGGAGCCATGCCCAACGGTTCGCACTCACACAAAGCACTCAAACGCACCCCCTTCCCGCCCCTGCGCGCTGCCACATATTTGTTTTAAGCTAGGTAATTAGAATTATTAGGACTGTGTTTAACCCGCTCGTGAACAGTGTCTACCTCAAAGAACACTTGGAACTGTGTCACCCTCCCGCATGAACATTATTCGTAGTACCCTTCGCAACTAGGGACGGAGACATAGTACTATTGGCAACGTCGGAAGCCGGCTAGCGGACATCGTGACCTGACCTGTCGCAGGACAGGGGCAGTCTAGCGTGGGTTCCCATCCATGTAGGAACTCCTACACGGTCTCGGAAGATTCAGGTGCATCGATCTCGCACAGTGGATACGATGAGTTCCTTTCGTTATTACGAACTGGTTAAACGTCATCCAATATTCAAGGCATAGTGAACACGTGAACACGTGAAACTTTTTAGTGATGAACTCAGTGCTACGGAGTTCCGTGTTACCGGTGATCAGGATCTTATCAACATCGCGTAGACTACCAGGATCATCTCATCAAGAAAGCCAGATGCAGATACATCCCCTTTCGGGACATCCAGACCGGAGGGACATTGGCAGAATTGCGGAGAGACGCCTACCCAGCCGTCTTCAGTGCCCGCTCGGAGAGGTCAACTTAACCAGGCAGTTCCCGCCCATCGCCAACAAAGGCCTCATCCGAGGCGTGAAGCCGTGCTCGCCTGAAGCCACTCCCACTACCCATGTTACATGCTAAGTTAAATTATTTGATGTTACTGTAAGATGTTTAGTTGAATCGCAGGGAGACAGAGTACGATAGGAACCATTAATTAACTTTTAGACCTACCTTTATAGACTATACTAACCATATTTGATATTTGAACAAGTTATCAATTAAAAGTCACAGTAGGAATTCTGGGTTTCATTACCCAAAGACGGTCATCTTTATGAGTTGTCCCCACACCCCTCTTTGATTTACTCACACTTGCCTTGGAGGGAAGGCGAGTGGTCCCGAGATGTGATAAAAATCACCTGGACTTCGGTTCCCCAACTGCAGCTATCTTCCCCCTCCCTTCATCAATCACTTAAGGTACGTGTTACCCACACCACCTCATCTACCACCTTCTTCCACTGTCCAGGAATTTGCGTCAATGGTTATATAAAGTGAACTTGAATATATGTGGTCCGGGGTGTAACCAGGAAAGGACCTTGAATTAATTGATCATGATATACTGCAATATGCGTTCAATTTTGCAAGGACAAGCAAAAATGTATCTTAAGGCAAAAACACAACAGAAAGTGAAACAAAACAAAAACAGAGACAAACCAAAATATATGCAAAATTAAAGTTAGCCCCTAAGTAAATGAAAAAATATTTTTATTCTTAATGTTTATGTATTATTGAAAAAATAGAAATACTTAAAGCTATTTAATATAATTCTTCTATAAAATTTTGTCAAATGAATTTGTATATAAGAATACACCAATTATTTCTATATTAATATTGTATACAAAATATAATATTACAAGAAGATAGTAATTAGTTTCTTTCTTATAGTTTTCCCACTGTATGTGAGCAGAATAATGTAAATTGGATTAAGAATTTTGTAAAGGTACATAGTACCTTCGTTAGACATAACTATAAATAAATACTGATACATATGGAGAAGCGATGATAGAGATGCACCCGTAACTCGTTTGAGCGATGTCTAAAGAATTAATTTGTCGACCACTAGTCACGGAAAAGTGAATTCATTGTAGTGACTCTCCTAATTGATACATTGAAGAGAATCGGGTATTTGAGTCACTCTATTACCAGTAGCCTGCGTGAGTGAGTCAGCGAAACGGGTGGAGCTCACGTACTCGTTAGCACTACTAACGAGTAGACCCACATGTTACACACCACACAACACAGGAAATTAAAAAAGAAATTGTAAGAGTGAAAATGAATAGAAAAGTTACACATGTCCACGCATCAAGACAGTACTCAAGATAAAATCTGAAACAACACAAATAGTGAAAGACTGCCTCCTGAAGGGAATCGAAATGTTTTCACAATCATTCCCCACACACGCACGCAAGAAAGAAATCCCACAATGCAACAACTGTTTTTCACTAGAACACGTCCCTAAACAATGTCCACACCCATTCCCATACACGGCCTGCTCTAACTGTTCATCCTAGGAACACGAGAGAGACAATTGCCATTGTGCAATACCTAAATGCCTCCTCTGCCAAGGTGACCACCCAGCCATTGCACTACGCTTCCCAAAATAGAAGAAAAAGACAAAGGAGATAAATAAACAAACCAACAGACACACACCAATACACATACATATGCCTCTGCCACAAAATCAACACCCACGCACTACCATCCCCCTACAACAACAACCACAACACTTCACCATATGGCAACAATAAACACATCCATAACACTATCCACCTTAATGGATATAGAAGAACCAGGAACGTCTCAAAACACACTAGATACCATATACCAAGCCAATGGTCTCCCCACAGTCCTAACCGTCCCCCCCTCCCCCGCGCCAAAGCCATCATTACAACTCTACTTGCTAATAAAGCACTAAAGAACCAATCCCAACCCTTCATTACACCTAGTAACACACACACCACGGAACCCATGACACGCAACAGAACAAATCCTAAGAAGACCTACACTAAACAACGATGACACTAATCCCCCAGCACAACAACACCAGACATAATACTTTTAAATTCAATAGGTACCCCCCGAAAGACTAAAAATACACAACTATACAGTACACAGACGTAACGACACCAACCAAACACAAGCAGGCATGGCAATAGCAATTAAACATAGCATCAAATGCAAAATACTAGACGACTTTCAAGACGAAGCACTAGGACTAAAATTAGACACAAGCCAAGGACCCATAATTGTTGCAACAGTATACTTACCCCCCCCCCCCCGACGCCCCTTCCTCGCCACAGATGACATACTAAGACTAACAAGAAAAAGACTACCAGTATACATAATAGGAGACATGAACGCCAAACACCCTACATTAGGACACAACAGCACAAACACCATAGGGAGACAAATAGCACAATCAATTCAAAGAGAACACTTGTCATACTTAGAGCCAGACTTTCCTTCCTTCATTACACACAACGGACAAGGAACACCTCTTAAACTACAGAAGCACATCAGGACAAATAACTACCTCAGATCACATCCCAATAAATCTAACGCTAGCAGCAAAACCAATAACAATATCTACACCAGAACAATACTCATTCCACAAGGCAGACTGGACAGGACTCCAAACTACATTAAACATGGGAAGAACAAAATATGACAAAGACAAAGAACAACAAGCAACAAACAATACATCGATGACAAACTCAACACATGGTACACTATGATACAACACATTCCCAAAACAAAACATAAAATCCTACTACACCCAAAACAATCAGATACATTGAAACTACTACAACGGCAATACCAGCAATTACAAACACAATCACATGATAACGGCACATGGACACTACAAACAAAACAAACTGTGCGCGATATTTTTCACTGATCACATCACGCTAATTCAAAGGAGGCATTTAGGTTTTGCACAATGGCAATTATCTCTCCTGTGTTCCTTGGATGAACAGTTAGAGCAGGCCGTGCACGGGAATGGGTGTGGGTATTGTTTACGGACGTGTTCTAGCGAAAAACAGCTGTTGCATTGTGGGATTTCTTTCTTGAGTGCGTGTGTGGGGAATGATTGTGAAAACATTTCGATTCCCTTCAGGAGGCAGTCTTTCACTATTTGTGTTGTTTCAGATTTTATCTTGAGTACTGTCTTGATGCGTTGACATGTGTGACTTTTATATTCATGTTAACTCTTTCCTTTTCTTGTTTAACTTCCTGTGTTGTGTGGTCTGTAATATGTGGGTCGACTTGTGTGATGAGTGTTCTGTTTGCGTTTAGGTCCGGTGGGTTTTGTATCTCATATCCGTTGTTCTTTTCTGGCATAGCGTCTCTGTTGTTGTGTCGTCGGTGATCAGAAGGAATGCGTTATGTTAGGGTACGAGTTTGTATATATATATATATATATATATATATATATTATATATATATATATATATACATATATATATATATATATATATATATATATACATATATATGTATGTATGTATGTATGTATATATATGTTTTGTCTTACCAGAGTGTCTCAGAGGTCCTTTGTTCGTGTTTGCCTACTTGAGTTGGGACGGGAGTCCCGGATCCTGACTCGATCCAAAAACCTACGCTGAGCGCAATGGGTGAGGTGTCCTTGTGTCTTGGTGTTTGTTTTGTTTTTATGCGTGATGGATAAAATGGGCTGGTGATAGTAGAGCGATTGTTGTGGGGGATGGACAGCAAGGCAGTGAATGTTAGTTATACGACGAGGGTAGAATGGAGAGGAATGGACCGCGCAAGTAATACAACACTGACTCTGCCTTAATGGGGGGTTTCATCGGTCGAACGGTTAGTCGAACGCGTTTCAACAACCAAATACCCCGTTCACACATCACTTTAAACACGTGTCTGTCTGTCTGTCGAACCGCGTTCGACGAATCCGTTAGACCGTGTGAACCCCCTCTTAGATGCGCGAACGTATTAGGAGCGGGGATGGGGGGTGGGGGTGTCTCGATGCGCGAGCGTCGTGGGGGTCGGCTACTAACGCTGGTCATTTTGGCCGGGAGGGTTTTTTTCCTTCTAATGCAGAGCTACCATGTAACATTTCACATCCTAGTCCATGTCACTCACATAAATAGCAAACATTATTGGTGCCAATACAGATCCTTGCGGTACTCCACTGATCATCTCTTTCCAATCTGAATATTTTTCTCTGAGCACTACTCTCATCTTTCTACCAGTCAGGAAGTCCTCCATCCATTTCAGTAGGTTCCCTTGTATTCCTCCTATGTGTTCCAGTTTGTTTTAGTAATTTTCTGTGTGGTACTTTGTCAAAAGTTTTTTGCAAGTCTAGGAAGGCACAATCAGCCCATCCATTTCTTTCTTGTACTATGTCTATTAGTCTTGAGTAGAAGCATATTAAGTTTGTGGTGCATGATCTTCCTTGTCTGAACCCAAATTGTCTTGGGTTTATTATGTTGTTGTCTTCCAGATGTTTTACCTATCTATTCTTGATGATTTTCTCACAAATTTTGGCTATAGTGCTTGTTAGTGATAATGGCCTATACTTGATGGGTTCTTCCTTGTTTCCTCCTTTATATATTGGTACAATGTTAGCATTTTTCCAGTCTTTAGGTATCTTTCCTTCTTTGAGTGAGGTATTTATTATGTTGTTTATTTTGTCCATTAGTTCTTCTTTGCATTCCTTTAGAATCCAATTTGCAATATCATCCGGGCCATGTGATTTTCCGACGTCAAATTTTGATAGGTGTTCTGATATTTCTTTTTGTGTTGTTGTAAACTCACTCATGTGGGGAGATTGCTTGTTATTATCTTGGTCTAAATTTTGTATTTTCTCTCTGGTGAAGACAGAAAGTGATAGTTCATGACTTGGATCATTTCTAATTCTTGTGTGTATTCTATATTTCCTTGGCGTAGTGTGTGTGTGTGTGTGTGTGTGTGTGTGTGTGTGTGTGTGTGTGTGTGTGTGTGTGTGTGTGTGTGTGTGTGTGTGTGTGTGTGTGTGTGTGTGTGTGTGTGTGTGTGTGTGTGTGTTGTGTGTGTCTATATATATATATATATATATATATATAAATATATATAGTATATAAATATATATATATATATATATATATATGAAGTTCTGTAGTCTGTGATTCATGGGTTTATTAGCCCCGAAGTTTCGATACCAATCCAGGAATCTTCAGGGGTGTAATGACTATATAAGGTGAACTTGAATACAGTATATGTGGTCCGGGGTGGAAGTAGGAAAGGACCTTGAATTAATTGACCATGATATACTGTCACATGTGTTCAATTTTGCAAAGACAAGCAAAAATGTACCTTAAGGCAAAAACACAATAGTGAAACAAAACAAAAATTGGAGGGGGTAGGCATATCCGTGCAACCATTCCAAGATGGTGAACAAAGTGTATGACATCACGTCATAAATAGTCGCGTGCAAACGGGTGTCCACTAGTGGTGGGCAGCTACCGGTACAGTTACCGGCATTATCGGTAACAACCTTGACGGTAGGTTACCGGCAAAAATTCTGCTACCGTTAAGGCTCCGTTAACCGATAACCCGATAAGCTATACCATAACATTCAGAGAGCGGTAAGCACGTCCCGGCTTGGTGGTACTGAGTGTCGCCAAACGAAGACCCATATATATATATATATATATATATATATATATATATATATATATATATATATATATATATATATATATATATATATATATATATATATATATATATATATATATATGGGTCTTCGTTTGGCGACACGCGGAATTTTTCGATGAAACTTTCACAATTAGTATAGTTTCGTATGCTGATCACAGATATATATATATATATATATATATATATATATATATATATATATATATATATATATATATATTGATTTTTCGAACTCGACTCGAACTTGGGACGTCACTACTACCTCACGGGTCTTTTACCGGTAAACTGCCGGTAATTTCGGTAACGGTATTGTTGTTCACCGGTAATTCCGGTATTGAAATTAGCGTTAATTGCCCAGCACTAGTGTCCACATTGTGAATAAATAAACACAAATAAAAGTTTCACAGAAGAGCAATATAATCAAGACAAACATCAGAATTACACAATGACTGGAAGAGGGTAAGTAATGTGCAGCTGTAATAAATAATTAAATTGCCCGGTGTCTGGTGGGACTTGCTGGCCTTGTCATCAAGTTCAGAAAATAAATATCACTTCTTCTAAATCTTGTGTTATCATTTTCGCTTTTCAGCAAAGTCGTATTCACAGCCAAGATCCTGAAATTAAAGTAATACAATCTTTGTGGCAACAACCAAAAGATATGCAGAATTAAAGTTAGCCCCTAAGTAAATGAAAAAAATATTCTTATGTTTAAGATATATGTATCATTTTAAGAAATAGAAATATTTAAATCTATTTAATATAATTCTTCAAAAGAATTATAAAATAAATTGGTATATAAGAATACATCAATTATTTCTATATATATATATTGTATACAAAATACAATATCACAAGAAGATAGTGATTAGTTTCTTATTTACTTGCAGTTTTCGTTCCAATCTTTAGCATTAATTGAAAAAATTTATATTTTGGAAAGGTACATAGTACCTTCTAGATACAGATATAATAATTGAAGTGTTGACATATGGAGATGCATCTGTAATTCGTTTGAGCAATGTCTAAGAAATTAATTTGTCGACCACTAATCACGGAAGAGTAGACTCATTGTAGTGACTCTCCTAAGTGATATATTGAAGCGAATCGGATATTTGAGTCACTCTATTAACTGCATATCTATCCTGTTAATTGCTCTGGAGTGTATTAATGTCGACTTTATTACGCCACCTTCCACAATTTGCAAGGCTTCCTTTGTAGTCGATGAAATAGTAATTTCTGGGATTTCTTGAACATCTCAGTTGGGTTCGCTATATAAGGCTTTACTTTCTGTTGGTCTGGACCGCTCGGCCTCGTTATCTAAAGTAAAATTGTTATCTTATCTATGTCTAGGGATTCATTGATTCCTGTCACTGGTCTTGAGTCTGGTTGATTTAAAAATGAGATTAACTGTGATTTCACTAAGATCCCTAAGTCAGCAGGACATATCACCATGTTCTCTTTTCTCATTGTTGCAAATCCTATCAATAAATCTCCTGGAAAAAACAGATTCCTCTACAACTATCACTGGAATATGCAAATGTTCATTTGTATATAAAATAACTTCTAGTTCAATCTTACCTATTTTTTTTTTTTCCAGTTACTCCTTGCAATGAGTAATGGGTTGGTTCCAATATTTTCACTCCTTGTTTCAACTGTTTTAAAACTTTACTAGTAATTACATTAACTACAGATCCTGTATCAATAAATATTTGAATAGGCTTACTGAACACTCTACCAGCAATGAGAGGTACTACAAAAGTTCTTCCAATAGTAATGATCAGTTTATCTTTGATGTTGGAGGTTCTTTCACCCTTCTATCACTCTTATCTCTAACACAATTTGTATGTATATATGAGGATTTCTAGAATATTAATTTATTCTGTGTCTGGGGGTTTTTTCCTCTTGTTTCCTGATGCATACGAAATTTCTAGCTTCATGTGTTTTATGGCCTATTCTTTGGTGAAACATACAGAATGGTGGATTTCTACACTGATACTCATCATGACCTTCATATTTGCAATTTCTACAAACAATCCCATAATAAAATGTCTTGTGCTTTGTGTCCCCAAGTATATCAATTAAAACATAGGATTCTAATATCCCTGGATGGACTTCTAACTTTCCATCTATGTCCTACTTCTGTTTTCTTCAACTCTTCTTTAGAGTCCCCCTGTTGTCACACACACACACACACACACACACACACACACACACACACACACAAATATATATATATATATATATATATATGTATATGTATATATACATATATATATGCAAAGAAATCACAAAACACACGTGATAAAATATTTTTGCAGAAACCACCGGGAAATTGAAAAAACAGATACCGAACGTTTTCGTCTATTTAGACATTTTCAAAGGTCTAAATAGACGAAAACGTTCGGTATGTGTGTGTGTGTGTGTGTGTGTGTGTGAAGCTCTGTAGTCGGTGATTCATGGGCTTATTAGGTCCGAAGTTTCGATACCAATCCAGGAATCTTCAGGGGTCTAATGGCTATATAAAGTGAACTTGAATATATGTGGTCCGGGGTGTAACTAGGAAAGGACCTTGAATTAATTAACCATGATATATACTGTCATATGTGTTCAATTTTGTAAGGACAAGCAAAAATGTACCTTAAGGCAAAAACACAATAGTGAAGCAAAACAAAAATTGGAGGGGGTAGGCATATCCGTGCAACCATTCCAAAGTGTACGATATCACGGGATAAATGGTCGCGTACAAACGGGTGTCCACATTGTCAATAAATAAACACAAATAATTTTTTCACAGAAGAGCTATATAAACAAAACAAACATCAAAATTACACAATGCCTAGAAATGGATAAGTGACGTGCAGCTGCAATAAATAATTAAATTGCCCGGTGTCTGGTGGGACTTACTGGCCTTGTCATCAAGTTCAGAAAATAAATATTACTTGTGCTAAATCTTGTGTTATCATTCTCGCTTTTCAGCAAAGTCGTATTTAGTCTAATGCGCAGCCAAGATCCTGAAATTAAAGTATTACAATCTTTATAGCAACAACCAAAAGATATGCAAAATTAAAGTTAGCCCTTAAGTAAATGAAAAAAATATTTTTATTTCCAACGTATATGTATCATTTTAAGAAATAGAAATATCTAAAGCTATTTAATATAATTTTTCTATAAAATGTGATCAAATAAATTTGTATATAAGAATGCATAAATTAGTTTTATATATATATTGTATACAAAATACAATATTACAAGAAGATAGTGATTAATTTCTTATTTAATAGTAGTTTTCACTAAGATCACATTACAATACTAGAATAAATTATATATTTTGGAAAGGTACAATGTACCGTTATGATACATAACTCATAAAGAATGTTATTCCATATGTGGGTGCATCTGTAATTCGTTTGAGCAATATCTTAAATTAATTTGTCGACCACTTGTCACGGAAGAGTGGATTCATTGTAGTGATTCTCCTAAGTGATACATTTAAGAGAATCGGGTATTTGAGTCACTCTATTAAGTGCACATCGACCCTGTTAATTGCTCTGGAGTGTAATGATGTCGACTTTATTACGCCACCTTCCACAATTTGCGAGGCTTCCTTTGTAGTTGATGAATTAGTAATTTCTGAGATTTCTTGAACATCTCAGTTGGGTTCACTATAAGGGGCTTTACTTTCTTTTGGTCTGGACCGCTCGGTCTCGTTATCTAAAGTAAAATTGTTATCTTTCTTATCTATGTCTAGGGATTCATTAATTCCTGTCACTGGTCTTAAGTCTGGTTGATTTAAAAATGGGATTAACTGTGATTTCACTAAGATCCCTAAGTCAGCAGGACATATCACCATGTTCTCTGTTCTCATCGTTGCAAATCCTATCAATAAATCTCCTGGAAAAACAGATTCCTCTGCAAATATCACTGGAATGTGCAAATGTTCATTTGTATATAAGATAACTTCTAGTTCAACCCTTACCTGATGCTTTTAATTGATTTCCAGTTACTCCTTGCAATGAGTAATGGGTTGGTTCCAATATTTTCACTCCTGGTTTCAACTGTTTTAAAAATTTACTAGTAATTACATTAACTACAGATCCTGTATCAATAAATATTTGAATAGGCTTACTGAACACTCTTCCAGCAATGAGAGGTCCTACAGAAGTTCTTTCAATAGTAATGATCAGTTTATCTTTGATGTTGGAGGTTTCTTTCACCCTTCTATCACTCTTATCTCTAACACAATTTGTATGTATATATGAGGATTTCTAGAATATTAATTTATTCTGTGTCTGGGGAGTAGGAAGTGGGAGATAGAATTCAATATTAAGAAGTGTAGTATAATAGAATTTTGAAGAAGCAAAATAAGAATAGTGGGATCATATAAATTGGGAGAAGAAATAAAAAAGCAGAAAATGAATAATATGTCCCCTGAGAAACATAAAAAAAAAAAAAATTGGAGAAACTTATAATTTAATAAGAACAATCAAAGTGGCAATTACATAACTGGACGAACAAATGGTGAAGAAAATACTAGTCACTTTGATTAGACCAAGAGTGGAATATGCAGCGACGACGTGGTCACCAAGTACAAAAAATTGTATAACAAAACTTGAAGGAATACAAAGATCAATTACAAAATTGGCACCAAAACTCTCAGAACTATCATATGAAGAAAGACTAGCAAAACTTGAGCTACAGACATTAGAACAAAGAAGAGAGGAGACTTGATAACTATTTATAGAATCATGAAAGGCATAGAAACTATTGATAGAGAGGATCTAATAAAATGGGATAATAGGACACGAGGACAAGAGGACACGGAAAGAAAATCAAGACAGTTATAGAAGAGACCTGAAAAAGAACAGCTTTCCCCACAGAGCAATAGACATTTGGAACAAGTTGGATGAGAAAGTGGTGTGTGCAAGATCAATAGATGGGTTAAAAACAGTCTAGATAATATGAGATATGGAGACGGGACACCACGAGCATAGCTCCTCTTCCCGTAAAATACAACTAGGTAAATACACACATTATCGGATTGACGGCGAAGATTGGAACTCCGAAAAAACGCAACTTTCGTGGATTTCAGCGACGAGGGAGTACCTATGTTGTATTAGTAGGGAAGGGGAAAAGCTCGTGATGTTGTGGGCATAAAAAAATATTACTGAAGAAAATGGAAGAAAATGAGGAAGGGGATGAACATGCCTCAAACGCCAGAAGGAGTGTAAACGATAAACGATGTGCAGACGACAAAGCTGATGTCGAACAAGTAAGGGAATTAAAGATAGAAATATATATATGAGCAGCTCAATGGAAAGTGGAGATAATTACATCTATGGATTTAATGAGGGAGGAGATGACAACCTCCCCCGATTAGCAAATCTAGAAGAAAAACTAACAAAAATGAATTAATCATGGGAGGTTAGGTTTAGCCAACTCGCAACAATTACACAAAGAGTTGATAAATTGGAAGAACTAAAGACGGAGATTCAAAACTTAACTAAAGAAGTAGAAGAATTAAAAAGACAGTTAAGAGAGGTAAAGGATGACAATGTGGAATTAAAGAGGAATGATAAAAAATATATAGAGTCCATAGCATAAGAGGTTAGTGGTTGGAAAAAAGTCCAGGAGAATAACAAAACTGAATTCAGAGATATGGTGAAACAACAGATGAAGGAACCACACTCAGGACACAGTTATCAAAGTAATGAGAGAGAATATAGTAAGAGACTTACCAGATAAAAAGATATGTATAATCATATTAGGAATGTAAGAGAGGCATAATCCAAATAGGACTACAAGAGTAAGGGGTGAGAAAGAAAAAGTAAATAAGGTATAGTGGAACAAGAAATAGAGTAAGAAATTGAAGAAATTTATGGACTAGGGAAATACAGTATAGACAAGACTCAGGCCATATATATATATATATATATATATATATATATATATATATATATATATATATTAGTATATATTAGTATATTTTGGCAGTAAATTTTCTCGTAGACATGTCTTGTTAAAGACCAATGCTAATTCAGTTTCAACTATCTTAGTTGTTTTTTCCATTCTTCCATTCTTCCATTTTTCCATGTTTCTTATAGTCCAGAGGTAGATTAAACACTACTTCACTTAGCCGAAGGCTCACAATGCATGCCCGCGACGGTAGCATACGGAAACATATGACTCAATATCACAACAGAAATCCAACAAGACAAGACCTAGTTAACAATACCAAAATACTCAAACACTGTAACAATCACAAAAAACTACACATCCTGGAGAAAGTCTACATTTCACAACACACACCAATCATCAACATACAATCAAACACATCAGGCACCTTACTCTTAAACAAAGAATCCGTCACACCAGGACAAAATTTTCCTCGACAATATGACATATAACATCAACGGACACCTTGTCCATCCCCCCCCCCCCCAGTCATTATGATCTGACTCGAACCTCTCCTAATTCCACCTCACCGTCCAGCTTCCCACCCCCGCAGTCATTATGATCTGACCCGAACCTCTCCTAATTCCACCTCACTGGAACCATAAAGCCTTGTCATTTTGTAACTCCTTAGCATAATTGACATGGACCTTTTCCTGTCATTTTATCTGCCTGAAGATGGTTGTATGTAACAACCGAAAGCTTGCAATTGTATTTATATAATTAGTGTCAATATACTATGGATCTCGGTAGACTGGTGCTTAATCTACCCCTGGACTATAAGAAACATATAAGAAGAATGGAAAAAACAACTAAGAATATATATATATATATATATATATATATATATATATGTGTGTGTGTGTGTGTGTGTGTGTGTGTGTGTGTGTGTGTGTGTGTGTATTTACCTAATTATATTTACCTAGTTGTATTTTACGGGAAGGGGAGCTATGCTCGTCGGGTCCCGTCTTCATATCTCATTTTATCTAAACTATTTTTAAATTCATGTATTGTTTTTGCACACACCACTTTCTCATCTAACTTGTTCCAACTGTCTATTACTCTGTGAGGAAAGCTGTTCTTTTTCAAATCTCTTCTATAGCTGTCTTTTTTTATTTTCTTTCCGTGTCCTCTTGTATTTCTGTCATCCCATTTTATCAGATTCTCTCTATCAGTAATTTCTATGCCTTTCATGATTCTGTAAATAGCTATCAAATCTCCTCTCTCTCTTCTTTGCTCTAGTGTCTGTAGTTCAAGTTTTTCTAGTCTCTCTTCATATGATAGTTTTGAGAGTGTTGGTGCCAATTTTGTAATTGCTCTTTGTATTCTTTCAAGTTTTTTTTTTATACATTTTTTTGTACTTGGTGACCATATCGTTGCTGCATATTCCAATCTTGGTCTTATCAGGGTGATTAGGATTTTCTTCACCATTTCTTCATCCAGGTATGTGAATGCAACTTTGATTGTTCTTATTAAATTATAAGTTTATCCAAAAATCTTACTTATATGTTTCTCAGGTGACATATTATTCATAACAATGACTCCCAGGTCCTTCTCATTTTCTACTTTTTTTATTCCTTCTTCTCCCAATTTATATGATCCTGTTATTCTGTTTTTGCTTTTTTCCAAATTCCATTATACTACACTTTTTTCTATTGAACTCCATCTCCCACTTCCTACTCCATTCCTGCACTTTATTTAGATCTCTCTGTAGTGATTCACAATCTTCTTCTGTTTTCACTCTTTTCAGTAGTTTTGCATCATCTGCAAAGAAGCTCATATAGCTTTCAATTCCTTCGTCCATATCATTGATATATATAGCAAACATTATTGGGGCCAGAACTGTTCCCTGCGGAACACCGCTTATCACTTCATCCCATTTTGAGTGTTGGTCTCTTATCACTACTCTCATTTTTCTTTCTTGCAAAAAGTCTTCCATCCAATTTAGCAGTTTGCCCTGTATTCCTCCTTCAGTTTCTAATTTCTTAAGCAACTTCTTATGTGTTACTTTGGCAAAAGCTTTCTTTAGGTCTAGAAATGCACAATCAACCCATCCATCTCTTTCTTGTATTATATCTATTAGCCTTGAATAGAAACATATTAAATTGGTGACGCATGATCGTTCTTGTCTGAATCCAAATTGCCTTGGGTTTAGCACGTTTTTTTTTTTTTCTAAATATTTTACCCATCTACTTTTGATCATTCTTTCACAAATTTTTGCTATTGTACTTGTTAGAGAGACTGGTCTATAGTTGATAGGTTCTTCTTTATTTCCTCCTTTATATATAGGTACTACATTTGCTTTTTTCCAATCTTCTGGAACTTTTCCTTCTTTCAAGGAACTGTTTAGTATGCTATGTATTTTGTCTACCAGTTCATTCCTGCATTCTTTCAAAATCCAGTTTGCTATTTCATCTGGTCCATGCGATTTTCTGACATCAAGATTACTCAAGTGTTTCAATATTTCATTCTTTGTTACTTCTATTTCTTTCATAGGGGGGGCTTTCTCTTTCCATTCGTTCTCTTCAGGTTGTATGTTCTCCCTTGTAAACACTGATTTAAATGTTTGTTCATAATTTCCGCCATTTCCATTTCCTCAGTGTATTCAACTCCCCCTTGTCTTAATTTCTCCAATTCTTGTTTGTTTTTCAGTTTATTGTTTACAAATCTGTAAAATAGTTTTGGTTGATCTTTACACTTTTCTATGACATCTTTTTCATATTTTCTCTTTTCCTCTCTGCACGTTTGTACATATTCATTTCTATAACAGGTATATATTTTCCATTTTTCAGGTCTTCTGTCTTTTTTCCATTTGGCCCAAGCTTTGTCTCTTTTGTCTTTTAACTCCCTACAACTTTTGTTGTACCAGCATTTTACATATTCTTTTTCTTGTTTTTGTCTTGGGACATACTTCTCCACTCCTTTTTTGTAAATTTTTGTCAAAATATTCCATTTCTCTTCTACTGTTGTTTCTTCTTTGTATATTTCTTCCCAGTTTTCTTTTTGAAAGAATTCTCTTATTTTATCAAAGTTTGTTTTTTCATACATCATTCTTCCTTTTCTATATTGTTCATTTCTTTTCATATATTTTTCTTCATTAAGTTCCAGTTCAATCAATATGTGGTCACTTTTACTTATTGGTGTTTTATATTCAATCTTGTCCACTATTCTGGGTTCAGATGTAATTATTAGGTCTAGTCTCGATGGCTCTTCTTCATTTCTATACCTAGTGTTCTCCTGTATCCATTGTGTCATTGTATGGTCAGTAATCATCTCAAGTAGAGCGTTTCCCCATGAGCCATCTCCACCCTTTGCTGTCATTTCTTCCCAGCAGATTTCTTTGCAATTAAAGTCGCCCATCATAACCATTCTTCCTCCATCTTCCATTATCTTGTTTAATGTTATCTTTGTGTCCTCTAACATACTTTTATGTTCACTCTCTTCCCATGAGGCTGTTTTCGGGGGCACATAATTTATCACAAACTTTCTGCTCTTCTTATCTCTGTCTTCTACTTCCATCATTATCATCTCTACTGTATTCTTTCCATATGTGACACACTTCACGTTTATATCCTTCTTAGTCAGGAACATAACTCCACCCCCTTGCTTTTTCTCTCTGTTTCTAATCCAATAATTATATGCATCATGTCCTACACTGTTGGGTGGTAGTGGACCTTTTAATTTTGTTTCTACAATTCCCATTATGTCTGGTTCTTTTTCTTTCAAATAATCATTCAGCTCATTCAATCCTGTTATTAACCCATCTATATTTGTGTAAGACACTCTTAGTTTTCTACCACTTCCATTGTGTTCTCTGTTTCCCTTTTGTTTTTCTCTTGTATGTCGACTTTCCTTAGTTTCATATTCACTACTCTCCAATAGAATCTCTCTTTTTCTGACTCCGTTCTGTTCTCGTTTTTTCCCTTAGCTTGAAGTCTTTTCTGTTTTTCTTCCTCTCTTTCCTCTTTATTCATTTTCCTTTTTGTCCATACCTTTTTATATTGTTCACTTATTGCTAGTTTCCCTGTTTTGGATAAGATATTCTCTGCCGTCGTTTGTGACCTGAATTTAATCTTAATTGGTCTGGTCTTATCTGTGCTATACTTTCCGAGTCTAAATTTCTCTTCGATTTGCTTCATAATTTCTGGTTCATCTTCCTGAACTGATTCTAGTAATTGGCTTACTTTTTCATTTTCCTCTTTGATTCTTGTGGTTCTATCTGGGTTGTGTTTCTCTTCCATTCCTAATATAATTATACATTTCTTTTTGTCTGCTAAATCTCTTACTATATTCTCCTTTTGTCTCATCACTTTTATAACTGAGTCTTCAGTATGTTCTTTCAATTGCTGTTTGACTATGTCAGTGAATGAAACTTTATTGTCTTCTTGGGTTGTCTTCCAATTCTTAGCTTCTTTAGTTATGGCCTCTCTGTTTTCTTTACTATTTCTCTTCAATTCCTCATTCTCCACCTTTACTTCTCTTAACTGTCTTTTTAGGTCTTCTATTTCATCAGTTAAATTTTTGTTCGCCTTCTCTAGTTCTTCCAATTTTTCAAATCTCTCGGCAATTTTTGTCATTTTGCCAAACCTAACTTCCCAGTTGTCAGACATTTTTTCAAAATTTTCCTCCAGTTTTGCCAGTCGGGGGAGGTTGGTATCCGCCGCCCTTTCATTAAATCCTTGGAAATTATCATCCTCACCTTCCATTGAACTGCTCTTATCTATGTTTCTGATCTTTACAATTTTGTTAGTCCCCTCATCTAAATCCAAGTCGTCCGTTCGACGTTTGTTTATCAGCCGTCTAGACTCTTGGACTAAGTCCTCCCCTTCCTCATTTCCTTCCATTTCCCTCAATATCCCTTCCCTTCTCCTTCCCTATCACTTCCCCACTATTTCACGAGCACTCCCCTTCCCTATAAATACAATAGGCACTTCCTGAATGCTGTGATCCACGTAGTTTTTCCTTTTTCTTTGGAACACCAGTTCACGCCGTCCATTCGGTTGAAAGGGTGTGTGTCTGTGTGTGTGTGTGTGTGTGTGTGTATACATACATATACTAAAGGCTTTCTTCCCCCTTACACAGAAGGTAGCCAAAAGAAAAAGGCATAGAAACCACTCTCACACATTCCATCCCCTACATAGTCCACTCTCCTCTACCCTCTTCCCTCCTTGTCTAGGCACCTCCTGGATCATGGGTCATCCCTGCATCTTGTCCACTGCCCTGGGTCAGAAGCAGTGTCGCAAGACACAGCACATCCACAGCAAGGCCGCTTCATTAAACCGGCGAACCCCCCTCTCCGTCCCCTCATGTAGAAAAGGAGAAGACAGGAAGCAATTCCTTTGGGCTGCATAAGTTTATTTCTCATACATACTCCCCCACCCCCACCCACTCCCCCTCATGCATCACAGCATCATCCATACACAACCCTTCTCCATTCACCACAATCTTTTGTCCTCCTGTCCTTCCTCAACAGTCATTCCTTCTTTCCCAATGCCCCTTTTACCCCATCCATCCATCTCATCCTAGGTCACTCCCTCATGTTCACTACCTCCGCCTCTGCCCTCCACACCTCTTTTACTAATCTTTCTTCACTCATTCTTTCCATGTGTCCAAACCATCCCAATACTCTTTCATCAACCCAATCTCCCAACTTCCTTTCCACCCCTGTTCTCCTCCTCACCTCATTTCTCACTCTAGCCTAGTAACCTCTATCATACTTCTCAGGCATATCATCTCAAACACATTCAGACTCCTCTCTTCCTCTCTTATGTTCCATGTTTCTGCCCTGTACAGTGCTGTCGACACAATCACTCCTTCATATAATATCCTCTTAGTACCCATTCCCCCAAGGCATTTACTCACTTCTCTCAATCTACATTCTACCTCCATCCCCACTCCTTTTCCAGCCACATTCTCACCCAAGTATCTAAAACTATCCACTTCCTCCAATCTCTCTCCCTCAATACTCTCTTCCATTCTGCTGCCACTTTCTCCCCTTGTACATCTTAACACCTTACTTTTACCTACATTTGTCTTCAATTTCCTTCTTTCACACACCTTCCTAAACTCTGTCATTAACTTCCTCAATCCCTCCTCTGATCCTGCTAAAAGTGCAGTGTCGTCAGCAAACAACAACTGGATTTTCTCCCACTTTTCTCCATTTTTTAAAACTATCTCCAATCCCTGACCCACTACCCATGCATTCACCTCTTGCATCACCCCATCCATGTATAAATTATACAGCCAAGGCGATATAACACATTCCTGATGAAGTCCCACCTTTACCTCAAACCATTCACTCTCTCCATTTCTAATCCTAACACAAGCTCTATTACTCTTGTAAAAAATACTGACTGCTCTGAACAGCTTTCCTCTTATCCCATATATCTGCAATACCTCCCAATGTGCCTTCCTGTCTACCCTGTCATAAGCCTTATCCAGATCCATAGAAGCACAAAATACATCCTTATCTTTTCCTATAGCTTTCTCATATATCTGTATTACCACAAAAACCTGATCTACACAACCCCTACCTGTCCTAAATCCACACTGTTCCTCACCAATTACTCCCTCCGTTCCTCTCCTGATCCTCTCAATCAAGACCCTCCCATAAGCCTTCCCAACTACACTCAACAGGCTGATCCCTCTGAAACTACTACACTCACACTTGTCCCCCTTTCCCTTGTGAAGTGAAACTATACAAGCACTCCTCCAATCCTCCGGTACTCTACCCTCTCTTAAACACACATTAAATAACCTCACCAGCCAGTCCACCATAACTGTACCTCCTTTCTTCAGACATTCTGCATGGCATCCATCCAGACCAGGTGCCTTACCTGCTCTCATCATCTTAACAGCTGCCTTCACTTCATCTTTATTTTTCCTCCATTTTCCTCACTCATCATGGTCATTTTCCTAGCACTTCCCACTGTGACTACCTTTCCCTCCCTGTCCTCCTTCACATTTAGCAACTCCCTAAAATACTCTGCCCACCTTCCTCTCACTGCCTTCTCTTCCATTATCATCTATCTGCACCTTTTACCTTTTCTACTTGATTCACCTTCTCTTCCTCTCTTAATTTCTTCCCAAAACATTTATTACTTTCAAATTTTCTGTCATACTCTTACCCCATTTCACATCTGCTCTCCTTTATCCTATGTTTTACTTCTCTTCTCTTTACTTTGTACCTCTTCCTAATTTGTAACAAATCTATGAAAGCCTGCATCTTCTCTTCTACATCCTCTTTTGCTTCCTCATCCCGCCACTCACTACCCTTCCTTCTATTTCTTCCCATCCTCCTTGTTCCTCACACCATCTTTGCACACCTTATGACTCCGTTTGAACCATCCCCATTCCTCCTCCACTCCTAATTCTACTCTATCCTTCACTCCCTCCCACTCCTCTCTCAGCTTCTTCTTATACTCCTTTTTTCTCATTTAAGCAGTTCACTCTAAGTACCTCCCTACCTTCTGCCCTTTTCCTCTTTCTCCACTCTCAACTTACCTCCCAACAAAAAATGATCTGATATTCCCCCACCCTTTCCCATTAGAACATGTACATCCTTAACTCTTCCTACCAAACTCCTAGTTACCACTATATAGTCCATTAATGCTCTACCACCCTTCCATCCACCACCCTCTCCCATGTGTACTTATGCTTGACTTTCTTCCTAAACACTGTGTCTAGGGTATTACCTGCACTTTATTTTGGGATTAAGAGTTCCTCAGTAGCATACAGCTGATAGTGTCTATATGGGGTGCTCCTACAGAAAGGATCCACACATAATTTTGTCTGTGATAGAGGAAATGTCTATTCATAGAGAAATGATGCTTCTTTACTATACTGAGACTGTCCCCCCACTTTTAATACTGTCCTGTACCACTTCTCTTAATATTCATTTCCTTTTTTGCTGAACCCTGTGGTAGGATAGGAAGAATACTGTCACCAAGTGGTTCCACAAAAAAGGATGGAGATAGGACTAGGTATCATACTCTATGTAGCCCAAAAGAGGACATTACTTTAAAAAAGGCATAAGAGGATCTGGGAAGAGTTTTCCAACTATAGGTTTTGGTCCTTTAATGTGCATGGATGTGGTACAGATGAGAGTATAAGGGAAGGGATAGGCAGTATGTTTGTGAGAAGAAAGATGTTTGTGTTGGCATTAAGTGAAACTAAGTTGAAAGGGAGGGGCGAGATTGAGTTTGGGAGTGAGGTTGGGAAGGTATCAGGAGTAAAGAGAGGGCAAGGGAGGGAATGGGTAGCTACACTAGTAAGTGAAGAGATAGGTAAATGTGTAGAATGGAAGGAGGTTTCTTCAAGATTAATGTGGATGAGGGTGAAACTGGGAAGAGAGATGTGGGTTCTTGTAAGTGCATATGGGCCTGGCAGTGAGAAGAATGTAGAGGAAAGGGAGGCTTTTTGGATAGATTTAAATGAGTGTCTGTATAGTTCTGCTTTACAAGGAAAAAGGGGACAAGCGCGAGTGTAGAAGTTTCGGAGGGATCAGTTTGTTGAGTGCAGTTGGGAAGGTTTATACATACATACATACCAAAGGCTTTTTTCCCCTTACATGGGGGGGGAGCCAAAAAGAAAAAGACATAGAAACCACTCCCACCCATTTCATTTTCCATATATTCCACTCCCCTCCCTCCTCTCTTGGCACCTCCTGGATGACAGGTCATCCCTGCATTCTGTCCACTGCCCTGGGTCAGAAGCAATATCACAAGACACAGCACATCAACAGCAAGGCCGCTTCATAAATTCGGCGACCCCCCTCTCCGTCCCCTCATGCAGGAAAGGAGAAGATTGCGAGAAATCCCTTTGTGCTGCGTCAATTTTTTTTTTCTCTTACATATTTCCTCACCACCCATCCCCCACCCACTCCCCCTCATGCATCACAGCCTCATCCATACACAACCCTTCTCCATTCACCCCTATCTTCTGTCCTCTCCCATCATTCCTCAGCAGACATTCCTCTCTTTTGTAAAGCCCCTTTCACCCCATCCATCCATCTCATCCTAGGATGCCCCCTCATATTCACTCCTTCCACACTTCTTTTACTAATCTTTCTTCACTCATTCTTTCCATGTGTCCAAACCATCCCAATACTCTTTCATCAACCCTATCTCCCAACTCCCTTTCCACCCCTGTTCTCCTCCTCATTTCTCACTCTATCTAGCCTAGTAACCCCTATCGTACGTCTCAGACATTTTATCTCAAACACATTCAAACTCCTTCTCTCTTCCTCTCTCATGTTCCATGTTTCTGCCCCGTACATTGCTGTTGCCATAATCACTCCTTCATATAACCTCTTATCATCCATTCCCAGATGTCTATTTCTCATTACACTTTTTAATCCACCAAGATATTTACTCGCTTCTCTCAATCTACATTCTACCTCCACCCCCACTCCTCCCTTTCCTGTCACATTCGCACCCGAGTATCTGAAACTATCCACTTCCTCCAGTTTCTCACCCTTAATGCTCACTTCCAGCCTACTGAAAGTTTTAATTGACAGGGTTAGGAGAGGAATAGAGGGAGTAATTCGTGAGTAACAGTGAGGGTTTAGGACAGGTAAGGGTTACATGGATCAGATTTTTGTGGTAAGACAGGTATGCGAGAAAGTTTTAGGAAAAGGTAAGGATGTTTTTTTGGCCTTTATGAATTTGGAAAAGGCTTATATGACATGAGAACTAATTTTTAATATTTTCAAACTACAGGTTATTTAAACACAGAGGCATTATATACATAAACCTGAGACCTTTATTTAATATTAGTATTATCTCAGTTCAGGTGTCCCTGCCTATTGACATTACTCAATGTAAAGTTGGATGTTCTGCGAGCTTTGGTCTCATTTGAGGATTTGCCACATCACTGCTTATTAAATAGATGCTTCTCATATGAACACTTTATATAAGAACATAATAATGTTTATTTGTGTCACTGGCAGTGTGCTGTTCAACTGCATTTTTCCAATGCCGCTAATATCTACATCACAAGGGCATAGCATACAAAGTGCATGAAATTCACCATTTCTGTTTTAGCAATGAATCCCAATTCCTTGGCCAATTCTTGGTTAAATGTATGCTTTTCAACATTTCTTAGGGCGTTAAGTACCACCGTTTAATTAAAGCAAGAAATAAAGTCAATGAATTCAAATCCAAATACCACCACTTAATCAAAGCAAGAAATAAAGTCAATGAATCCAAATTCCTTGGCCCATTCTTGGTTAAATGTAGGCTTTTCAAAATTTCTTAGGGCGTTAAATATCACCGTTTAATTAAAGCAAGAAATAAAGTCAACAACTCCCCAGTGCAGCCTTTGGCAGACTATCTCAGAGACTCAGAGTCTGAGTCTCTGAATTGGAGTCAAAGTCTCAAACACTGACGTGTACTTCAGTGATATCTTTACTTGTCTTGTGCACATACACTGCAGCCCTTCACATTGTGTTCCCAATGGCAACTACATAAAATTATAATAGAGATATATCAGTGTTTATTGTGGCTTTTGGTTTTCGGTTTTAATATATGTAAGGTAATTCAAAAAGGTAATTCCAAAAAGGACAAATCAACGTCCTGTTTGAGGTGGTGCAGGATGGAGGACAGAGTGCTAAAAAAAAGAAGAGTATTCTGCCTACAGTAAGATGTCTAGCCACCCTATTTTCATCTCGTATAGCCTTTGATGATAATACTGCGCATTTATGTGAAACGCCAGGCAGTACTAACATAAACGGCTCAGATGTTGGAAACATACTTCCAGGATATGTATCTCCTCCCTCTGCTCTCACACCTCCACACAATCTACATAGATTACATGATTTTTAATATAATTACAACTCAACTACTACAATATCATCTTAATACAATTTTAACAGTTGATACAATTCAATATACATTTCAATACAAGGCACACAACTACACACATATACAATTTCTATCATTTCTATAATATTCATGCAAGGGCATGACAATGGGAGACATGAAATAGTTTATTATATTCACACTGGGACATGACACATTTCCCCTTAAAACTGATATCTCGAGAGAGGTTATCAGCAAAGCCATTTTTCTGGCCAGGCACATGTTTTTTTTCTAGATCAAATGTTTGCAAAAATAAATTCCTTCTTGTTAGGTGTTTACCTAGTTGTATTTTGCGGGAAGGGGAGCTACGTTTGTGGTGTCCCGCTTCTGTATCTCGCAGTGTCTAGTTTGCTTTTAAACTCATGAATGGTTTTTGCACACACTATTTCCTTGTCCAGTTTGTTCCAAGTGTCTACCACTCTATGTGGAAAACTGTTTTTCTTCAGATCTCTTCTGTAGCTATGTATTTTTATTTTCTTTCCATGTCCTACTGTGCTTCTCCTGTCTCAATTTGACAAGTCCTCTCTGTCAAGTATTTCTGTGCCTTTCAGGTGAGCAAAGAAATTTGCTTGGGTGTAAATTTTGCTCTTTGCAAAGTATGTGTGCACTAATTTGAATCACCAAATTGACCAGATAAGTGCACACAATTTCTAAGTGTATATTATCACCTCCACCAGGGAAGTTTTGATTTTGCCAGCATTTGTTTGTTGGTTGGTCTGTTACCAACTTTACTCAAAAAGTTATGAACAGATGTCAATGAAATTTTGTGGAAAGGTCTGTCTTAGGCGAAGAAACAAGTTATTAGATTTTCAGGTAGATCCAGATATGTGTGAGGATCCAGAATGTTTTTTTTTTTTTTCCCACATTTGCAACCCTGGCATTTATAGACTGTATACAAATTTCATAGATTGTATACAAAGTGGCCCCTGCTATAATTTATAATGTGGGCTGTAGGTATGTATGGCAACCCCCAACCACTTCATGACTCAATGCATTACAAGGCAGCCAGAGACAAGCCATGACAGAGGCTAGACATCCTGTTGCCTCTCTGAAACTAGGCAGTTAAGTCTCCCAATAATTATCTGAATACACAATACCTTTCTCTAACACCCACACATGGGCAAATTCATTTTAAATGATTTTGTGACCCTATTGTTGGAGATATGCACTGATTGCCATCTAGTTAAATATTTCATTATGTATTTGAAATATCTTTTAAATTTGGCTTTCCATGAGACAAATCACTAGCCATATATTCTAGCTAATTTTTTTCACTGATTTTATATTTCAAGAGTTTGTAGTGTGACAACAATGAGAGCTGACAAAAATATTTAATATGTATTTTATATTTATCTGATTAGTATTACAAAATAAAGTTAAAAAAGATAACACTAATGACTGATTACCTTTATTCAAACTTTCTAACTTGGCAAATAACTACAGTTGGAACAAGTTAGATGAGAAAGTGGTGTGTGCAAAACCAATACATGAATTTAAAAATAGTTTAGATAAAATGAGATATGAAGACGGGACACCACGAGCATAGCTCCCCTTCCCGTAAAATACAACTAGGTAAATACATGATAAAACAAACCCATTACTAATTCTCAACTTGTTTAGTTCTAGCCTCTATCATCTTTTTTCTTTTCTCCTCTGTCTTTGGCATTTACCTACTCTTTATATACACTATCTAGATTAAATTTCCATATAACTGGTAGCTTTTCACTCTCATAAGCAAATCCAAATGACATTCTCCTAAACAGTATCCAATTTTGTTTTTACCTGATTCATTAGACTAAAACTTTGTTTACAGTCTGCACTAGACTCAAGGAAGGTTCCTCTAATATCCATCACCTTTGCCAAGTCACAGAACTGTTCATTCTGAGGGGCACATACAATCATTTATGTAAAACTTAATATAATTTTGGATCTAATTTTTTCTTCCACAGAAAATCTGAAACAAATTATTTGTACCTCATCCTCAGGGAAACTGTCCTGTAAATAGATGTAACAGTTTTTACTTCATCCAGCCATTTACTAGCTGCTAGCAGTTCATTTTCACTTCCTTTGATTTTGACATGGTGCATCAGTTCTTTGCAATTGTTATCTGAAATTTTTTTATTTTTTTTATTTTGTAAATTTACTGATGGCTACAGATTAATGAATACAGACCATGTGTGTTTGCATAATTTGCCAGGTTGGGTCAACTCGGCCTGTGATTCGACTAACTTGGCCCTTGATTCGACTAACTCGACACATAGACCAACTCGGCCCATAAATCGACCAACATGGCCCTGAAAGGTCTCCTGTTGGCATACTACGCCTTCATTATTGATCCAAACTATGCATATTTATTTCATTTTTTTATCATTATTATATATTGTTTCACATTTGACCTAGTTATGGACCAAAAGGTCTCCTGTCAGCATACTCTACCTTTGTAATACTTTATAATCTTTTATAACATCATTATTGATCCAGACGATGCATATCCTGGACGATTCACCTCCTGGACAATTGATGCACCAAGTGTGTGGTGAATGAATTTAAGTGGAAACACTCAGAAATAAATTCTGAGAATGGGACAGTTAGGACTGCTGAAAGGGAATAAAAAAAGTCAAAGAAATTGTTAAAGAGTATAAGAGTACAGTATATGATGTGAATTTCAAGTTCAGGAAAACATTGTTATTGATCCAAACTATGCATATCTATTTTATTTTTTATCATTATATATTTTTTTCAAAGTATGCATATACTGGATGATTTAACTCCCGGACAACTGGCACACTGTGAAGCATTTTGGCATTATTGCCTGTGACTCCCAGCTTAAGGCCGAGCTGGAATATCCACGGGGCTGAGTTGGTCAATTTACGGGCCGAGTTGGTCGAATCACGGGCCAAGCTGGTGGGCCGAGTTGGGCCTACACCATTTGCCAAACGTGATTGCTACAAAGTATTGTTTTCTTTGTTTACATTTCAAGTACAGCGAGACCTCTCATAAACGGACGTTAACTAGCTGTGTTTGTGGTGTTTTCGCTGTGTTTGTGGTGTTTTCGGTGTTGTTGTTTAGTGTGTGCAATCACTATTATGCCACCCAAAAACTACTCCAAAACACCGAAAACACATCGATAACACCACAAACACAGCTAATTAACGTCCGTTAATGAAAGGTCTCACTGTAAGGTCAAGTAGAAAGTTGGGATGGGCCTTCCAATGGCTCCCTTTTCCTTTATTATAATTTATAGCTTTCAATCCTTCCTCTGGCCTTGTTTCAGTGCCCCTCTTTCATCCTAGTAGTTTTACTATTCCATAGCTCTTTCAGTAGCTTTTTTTTTTTCAATATCTTCTTTGCTGATGTTGTTATTCCTATCAGTAGGTCTCTGTAGGAAACTCAATTTTTTTTTTCCCAAATAGAATTTGTTACATTAAAAACAACACTGGAATTATATCAAGGATTTAGAGTTAGGATGCCATCAGGACTATTACATTTGAGGGGGCCATAATTGATACCATACTTCTTGATTTATTTAGCTTTACTGAACAAATACTGGTGATGAATACCAAATACAGTACAAATAATCTCAAAACTTCATGTGAAATTATGAAATTGTACACTTACATTCCAGATGTCAGTGAGATTTTCAAAATCACATCTTTCTTTTGTTTTTAATTATGAAATTATACAATTAATTTAATTAAAAAAAAAATCATCTTGAAAACTTTGTGTGCACATTTTTTGTTTTTGTATGCTGGTTGAAAAATGTGTGCACACACACACACACTCACTATGAGCATAGTTCTCCTCCAGTAAAATACAACTAGGTAGAATAGAGGGAAGAAAAAAGAAACCATGAAAAAGACATAGTAGAAAAATGCAAGGACCAACCTAAACTATTCTATAGATATATAAATAACAAACTAAAAGACAAACATGAAATAGTGAAACTGTGGGAAGGAAATAAAGAATATATAGATGATGTAGAAATGGCTAAAATTATTATCAAACATTTTAAATCTGTATTCACAATTGAAAACTCACAAAATTGGAAGGTGACAGAAAGAAATAAGAGAACAAATAAAAAACCTTGATGTCAGAAAGTCACACAGGCTAGATGGAATTGCAAATTGGATATTAAAAGAATATATAGATGAACTAATGGACAAAATACACAAGATAATTGATTTCTCACTCAAAGAAGGAAAAGTTCCACAAGATTGGAAAAATGCAAATATTGTACCAATATACAAAAGAGACAAAGGAAACCCAACCAACTATAGACCAGTCTCCCTTACAAGTACTATAACAAAAATATGCAAAAAAGTTATCAAAAGTAAATGGATTAAACACTTGGAAGAAAACAAAATACTAAATTCAAAACAATTTGGATTTTGAAGTGGAAGATAATGTGCCACAAACTTAATATGCTTTTATTTGAGATTGATAGAAATAATTCAAGAAAGGGATGAATGGGCAGATTGTGCCATCTTAGATTTACAAAAAGCATTTCACAAAGTACCACACAAAACACTAAGAAAAATTGAAATAGGTGGAATACAAGGAAAGTTATTGGAATGGATGAAAGATTTCTTGAATGGGAGAAAAATGAGGGCGGTACTCAAAGACAAGAACTCAAATTGGGAAGAAATGATAAGTGGAGTCCCACAAGGCTCTGTATTGGGTCCGATAATGTTTGCCATAAATATAAATAACATGGATGAGGGTGTGGAATGTTATTTGAACTTCTTTGTAGATGAAGCAAAACTACTTAACCCCTTCCATACGGTGCCGCACACGTAGGCGTCATGGGGAGCGAGTGTATTCGCGAGGCTGCCATATCGGCGTCTTGATTATATTTATTGTAGTCGCCCCTCCATAATGACATTCTTTCTAATTCTTTTGTAAATCGCATTTTCTATGGTTATCAAAATTCACGGATGAAGAGAGAACGATCGATATAAGCGGTGACTATCTTTTCTGTTGCGAGAATTATTACGACCCGTCGTACGGCTGGCTTTGGCTGCTGCCACCGCGATATAAGTCCATGACGCCTACGTGGCCGGCACCGTATGGAAGGGGTTAAGAGGAGTACAGAGGAGTGTTGCAAATCATTACAAGAAGACCTGGACAAAATCTGGAAATAAAGTCACAAGAGTGAAGTGAATTTCAACATCAAGAAATGTAGTATAATGGAATTTGGAAAAAGCAAAAATAAAATATCAGGACAATACAAAATTTGAACAAATGAAATTAAAAAAGTCAACTTGGAAAGGGACCTAGGAGTAACTATCACCAATGACATGACACCAGACAAACATATCAACAAATTAGTCAGAGAAACTTTCAATCTATCAAGATCAATGAAAGTGGCTTTTGACTACATGGATGAAGAAATGGTAAAGAAAATATTAGTTACTTTGATAAGACCAAAGTTGGAGTACACTGCGACACTATGGACACCTAGTACTAATAAGAACATAAAGAAATTAGAAAGAATTCAAAGAGCAATGACAAAGATGGCACCAACACTCTCCAATTTGACATAGGAACAAAGATTGGACAAACTTGAACTACCAACCCTGGAAAAAAGAAGAGAAAGAGGAGACCTGCTAACCCTCTATAGAATTATGAAAGGGATGGAAGTCCTTAATAGAGATGACTTATTAACAGGGCTGTGGAGTCGGAGTCAGAGTCAGAGTCGTGGAATCGGAGTTGGAAGCAATTATGGTGTCACTGGAGTCGGAGTCGGTAAAAATATGCTGACTCTAGACTCCAGTTAAATTTACACTTTATAAGGCCTTTGTTTAGTCTGTAGTTATACAGTGCACACTCCTTATAAGTAGATTCTTTCAAATTTATACATAGACCGATAAACATCCAAAGTACCGGTATTACTTGAATAAATTAAATAAACACTTCCATTTTACACCTGTTGACACACAGTCATGGGAGCTGTAATATTCCTGTCAAGTTCCATATTCATTGTTTCCATCACTCCATCAGTTTGGTGGTTTCTCCCACTGCTGTGTTGCCAAACAGTAGGATAATTATGATTTCAACAGTAGACTAACGCAATAATACCATCTCCTTTCCCCTTCTTTTTTTCCCTCTATACTTTTTAACATTGAATTTTTGAAATAAGGATATTTAAAGTTGAAAAAAAAGTTTCACATTTCAAATATGTTCAGCTGTATCTTGTACTGTACTTGTATCGATAAGATAGGTTCCAGAACCAGTGTCCATCACAATAATCACAGTGCCAGTATGTAGTTAAACCTAGAGGTACTTGTGTCAGTAATTTCAGTGCATTAAAAAATCTTACATTATATTCTTTTTATCATTAGGTTTGTATATCCTTTACAAATGTTATATTTCAACTTTTTTTATAAAGTACAGTATTTTTGTTTTTGAAATGTACTTATCACTTATTTGCAAAGATATATATTATGCCAAATGTCTTACATTATAGAATCTTTTTTCTACTGAATTTTCTTCAATATCCTTTCAAAATTTTTGTCTCTACTTCAGTTATAAAGTATTAATGAAGAGGTCAAACATAGGAAAGCCACGCTATAACAAATATCTTTATTCTTTGATATAAACCAGTTATAATGATATAAGTCTACTCAAGGTTGGAGAGTATGTGTGTTGTATAGGCTTTATAAAATATGTAGGCCATAATCAGTTAATTACATGAAGAGGAGTCAGAGTCAGAGTTGGTGGTGCCAAAAATAGAGGAGTCGGAGTCGGTGGTGCCAAAAATAGAGGAGTCGGAGTCGGAGGTTTTGTGTTCCGACTCCACAGCCCTGCTTATTAAACTGGGACAGCAGAAAAACCACAGGACACAAAAAGAAACTGAAAAAGGATAGTTACAGAAGAGATTTAAAAAAGAATAGCTCCCCACACAGTGATAGATACCTGGAACAAACTGAATGAAGAAACTGTGAGTGCAAAAACTAAACAAGAATTTAAGATCAAACTGGATGCTGAAAGATGCAAAAGCAGGTCACTATGAGCATAGATCTCTTCCTGTAAAATACAACTAGCTAAATAATTACAGCTTAGAGGGAACATTCTTCATTGCTCAGATCACACTGGGATGTTTTACCATACTATATGGCATTTGAAAGACCTCTTTTATGAGAAAGCTGAATCATACAGTCACATTGGAAAGCCTACTCTCCTACGGAGGTCATCATGTGATATTTGAAGGAATACTTTTACAGGGCTTGTCTTTTAAGGTGAGCATTTTCGCACCCACGCCATAATGTGCCAAAATTTAAAATGAAGAGCGCTAAAAAATGTGCACCTCAATAATGATGTTTACATAGAATGAAGCCGAGCATCATTCATTGACAACTGCATAAAAATTCATGTCAAAGAAAAAAGATATCTCTGTTTAGTATGTCGTGACTCAATTCCAACAGTATGAAAAAAAAGTGCCTGCTTAGAAGTCAAGGAGACAATTTTGTCGAGTACTTTTATGCTTGCCTGCAATTCTTTTCTAGGACAATGACTACTTTTGTGAGAAAGCTGCATCATGTAGGTCACACAGGTATTACCCCTCTCATTTGTGGGTCATCATATCCTGTGTGAACTGACCCCTTTGTGAGAAAGCAAAGTTGCACAAGTCACACTGGATAGGCTATCTCAAGTACGAGTCCTCATATTCTTTGTGAGATTAGCATTTTGTGAGAAAACAGAATTGCACAGGTCACACTGGAAAAGGTTTTCACTGTGTGGGTACTCACATGCTGTGCGAGATTACCCTTTTGTGAGAAAGCAGATTCCCAGAGGTCACACTGGAAAGGCTTTTTGAGTGTGGATCTTCATATGCTTTATGAGAGAACTCTTTTGTGAGAAACTAGATTTGCACAGGTCACACTGGAAAGGCTTCTCTCCTGTGTGTGTCCTCATATGTTGTGTGAGAGAGCCCTTATGTAAGAAAGCTGCATCACACAGGTTGCATAGGAATGGCTTCTCTCCACTGTGGGTCCTCATATGCACTGTGAGAGAACTCTTTGTTGAAAAAGCAGAATCACAAAGGTCACACTGGAAAGGCTTCTCTCCTGTGTGGGTCCTCATATGCAGTGTGAGAGGACCCTTTTTTGAGAAAGCAGAATCACACAGGTCACACTGGAAAGGCTTCTCTCCTGTGTGGGTCCTCATATGCAGTGTGAGATTACCCTTTTGTGAGAAAGCAGAATCACACAGGTTACACTGGAAAGGCTTTTCTCCTGTGTGGGTCCTCATATGCTTTGTAAGATCACTCTTTTGTGAGAAAGCAGAATCACACAGGTCACACTGGAAAGGCTTCTCTCCTGTGTGGGTCCTCATATGCAGTGTGAGAGGACCCTTTTGTGAGAAAGCAGAATCACACAGGTCACACTGGAAAGGCTTCTCTCCTGTGTGGGTCATCATATGCAGTGTGAGAGGACCCTTTCGTGAGAAAGCAGAATCACACAGGTCACACTGGAAAGGCTTCTCTCCTGTGTGGGTCATCATGTGATCTCTGAAGTAGCACTTTCGTGTGAAAGCTTTATCACACACTCCACAGCGGAATGGCTTCTCTCCAGTGTGGGTCATCATATGATGTTTGAGGTCATTCTTTCGTGAGAAAACTGCATTGCACAGGTCACACTGAAAAGGCTTTTCTCCTGTGTGGGTCTTCATGTGCTGTGTGAGATTACCCCTTTTTGAGAAAGCAGAATCACACAAGTTGCATAAGAATGGCTTCTCTCCTGTGTGAGTCATTATATGATCTTTGAGGTGATAATTATGTGAGAAAGCTTTATCACACAGGCTACATTGGAAAGGCTTCTCTCCTGTGTGGGTCATTATATGCCATGTGAGGTAACGCTTTTCTGAGAAAGTAGAATCGCATATGTCGCACTTGAAAGGCTTCTTTCCTGTATGGGTCCACGTGTGCTTTCTAAGACGACTCTCTATTGAGAAAGCAGAATCACACAAGTCACACTGGAAAGGCTTCTCTCCTGTGTGGGTCCTCATATGCTGTGTGAGATTACCCTTTTGTGAGAAAGCAGAATCACAGAGATCACATTGGAAAGGCTTCTCTCCTGTGTGGGTCATCAAGTGATTACTGAGGTAATACTTTTGGTCGAAAGCTTGATCACACAAGCCACACCGGAAAGGCTTCTCTCTAGTATGGGTCATATGAAATTTGAGATGATTCTTTTATGAGTAACCTGCATTGCACAGGTCATATTGGAAAGGCTTCTATCTTGTGTGAGTCATAGGTTGTGTGAAAGAACCCTTTATCAAAAAAACAGAACTGCACAGGTCACATTGGAAAGGTTTCTCTCCTGTGTGGGTCCTCATATGCAGTGTGAGAAAACCCTTTTGTGAGAAAGCAGAATTGCACAGGTCATACTGGAAAGGCTTTCTGTGTGGGTCTTCATATGCTTTGTGAGAGCACTCTTCTGTGAGAAAGCAGAATTGCACAGGTCACAGTGGAAAGGCTTCTCTCAAGTGTGGGTCCTCACTTGATCTCTAAGATGACTCATGGTGTAACTGTGCTGCAGATGTCATGCCAGATCCTTTTCATCTTAGGACACATATGGAATCATCAGATCGCTCTTCCGAAGAAATGGTGATAGTTACCCTCATCCTGGAAAAAATGAAATTATAAGATTGACATCAATGGAATTGTGGATGTTTTATACACAAACTATTTCATACTAAAGTTCTGGTTATGTATGTATTCCATGATCTATATACAGTATGTGTGTGTGTGTATTATATATATATATATATGTTGGTTACTTCTAGGGACAACGAAATATGAAAATCCCAAGTACTTTCATGCAATCCACATTTTGACGGAGAATACGGGAGTGGTACAAGTGACTTTGTACCACTTCTGTATCTCCCCTGAAGATATGAATTACACAAAAGCCCTTAGTGGTAACCAGCATATTATTGGATCACATACCAATTTTGTGATTTATCTGCATATATACTCTTAATCCAACACTTGCCAACCACCACTTGTGTGGATGTTTGGACCCATGACATAAACTCACTTCAGGAATTGGTGGTGTTTTATGTCCTGAGCCAATTCCTATTTATACATACATACTGTACATATACTTAGGGATTTCTCACCCTTACAAGGGAGGTAATAATAATATTTTGGGGTTTTATATTACCGAGCGCCAGTTCTTCAGTTGAATTCATGAGCACTTGCATTACAATATGAATGACTATTGGACCATACTAAAAAATATGATATTCTATATGCCTCATTTAAAACCTTTAGTGTGGTATCATATACTTGAGAAAATAAAAACCTTTTAAGGTGGGTCTTAAAACTAGCAAGTGTTGACTGCTGCTTTACCCTAACTGACAGCTTGTTGTAAAGGTGAGTAGCAGTATAAGCAAAAGATCTCTCCACAAAAGCTTTCTCATCTACTGCCCTTGGTTTATAAAGTCTGTGTCTTCACTGCTCTGCAGAGACATCTGTGTTTCAGTCTCAGGTCTGGATATCATGTCAACAATATACTCAGGTTGCTTGAACATTATGGCCTTATAAACTAACCGTTAAAGTCAAAGGCATAAATCCACTCCTACCCATTTCATCCCCACATACACCACTCCCATTCACCACCCCTACCTCCCTCATTTTTTGGATCCTGGATGATGGGTTATCCCTGCATCTTGCCTACTGCCTTGGGTCAGAAGCAATGCAGCAAGACACAGAACATCCACAACAAGGCTGCTTCATTTAATCAGTGACTCCCCTCTCTGTCCCCTCATGCAAAGAGAGGACGGGGAGAAATCCCTTTGGGCTGCATCAAAATGTCATTCACACATACTTCCTAACCCCCTATTCCCCACCCACTCCCATGCATCATAACATCATTCATACACAACCATTCTCCACTCACCCCTATTTTCTGTCTTCTCCCTTCCTCAACAGACATTTCACTCTTTCCCAATACCCCTTTTACCCCATCCATCTATCTCATCTTTGGTCGCCCCCTCATGTTCACTCCCTCCGCCTCTGCTTTCCACACCTCTTATCTTAGCACCTCCTGGATGACGGGTCATCCCTGCACCTTGTCCACTGCCCTGGGTCAGAAGCAGTGTCGCAAGACACAGCACATCCACAGCAAGGCCACTTCATTAAATCGGCGACCCCCTCTCCGTCCCCCCATTGCATAAAAGGAGAGGACGGGGAGAAATCTCTTCAGGCTGCGTCAACTTTTGCTCACACATACTGTATGAAGGAGTGATTGTGCCAACAGCACTGTATGGGGCAGAAACATGGGACATAAGAGAGGAAGAGAGAAGGAGTTTGAATGTGTTTGAGATGAGGTGTCTGAGAAGTATGATGGGGGTTACTAGGGTAGATAGAGTGAGAAATGAGGAGGTGAGGAGGAGAACAGGGGTGGAAAGGGAGTTGGGAGATAGGGTTGATGAAAGAGTATTGGGATGGTTTGGACACATGGAAAGAATGAGTGAAGAAAGACTAGTAAAAGAGGTATGGAAAGCAGATGTGGAGGGAGTGAACATGAGGGGACGTCCTAGGATGAGATGGATGGATGGGGTGAAGGGAGCTTTGGGGAAGAGGGAAATGTCTGTTGAGGAAAGACGGGAGAGGACAGAAGACAGGGGTGAATGGAGAATGGTTGTATATGATATTGTGATGCATGAGGTGGAATGGGTGGGGGGATGGGGGGTGAGGTAGTATGTGTGAGCAAAATTTGACGCAGCCTGAAGGGATTTCTCCCCGTCTTCTCCTTTTATGCAGGGGGAGACGGAGAGGGGGGGTCGCTGATTTAATGAAGCGGCCTTGATGTGAATGTGCTGTGCCTTGCGACACTGCCTCTGACCCAGGGCAGTGGACAAGATGCAGGGATGACCTGTCATCCAGGAGCTGCTAAGATAAGAGGGAGGGTGGAGGGGAGTGGGTATCTAGGGATGGAATGGGTGGGAATTATTTTATGCCTTTTTCTTTTTGGCTACCCCCCTTGTAAGGGGGAAAAAGCCTTGGTATATGTTGTATGTTTGTGTTCTTACTTGCTCTTCACTGGGGAAACTTATCAGACAACTGGGAGAGGTTAATGGATAGTGAAGGTTTATCACATGCTCAGGAAGGCCTCTGGCTTCAGGTTGTGATGAAATGTTGCCTATCACAACCCAAAGCCTGTGTGAATCAAATTTTTGTGGTAAGGCAGATGTGAGAAAGCTGTAGCCTTTATGATTTGGAAAAGGCTTATGACAGGGTTGACAGGAAGGCACTGTGGGACATTTTGCAGATTTGTGGAAATGGGGGAAAACTATTATGGGCAGTCAAGAGTTTTTACAATAGTAGAGCCTCTCTTATAATGGGAAAAGAAGAGATTGAGTGGTTTGAGGTAAAGGTGGGACTGCATCGGGGATGTGTCATGTCGCCATGGGTGTTCAATGTATAGGATGAGGTGGTGTGGGAGGTAAAGGTGAGGGTAATGGACAGGGGACTGCAGATGGTTAAAGAAAATGGACAAGAATGGGAGGCAAGCCACTTGTTGCTTACTAATGACACTACACTTGTGGCAGGGTCAGAGGAGGGATTAAGGGAGTTAGTGGCTGAGTTTGGGAAGGTGTGTGATCAGAGAAAGTTGAAGGTAAATGTGGGTAAAAACAAGGTGATGAGATGTACAAGGGAAGAGGATAGCAGGGAGTTGGAAGCAAGTCTACAAGGAGAGAGGCTGGGGGAAGTGGATAGCTTTAAGTATTTGGGGTCACATGAGGCAGGAAAGGGATGAGTGGAGGTAAATTGTTAATTGAAAGAAGCAAGTAAATGCCTTGGGGGATCAAGGAGTATCATGAGAAATAGGCATCTGGGGATGGATGCAAAGAGGAAATTGTATGAAGGGGTGATTGTGCCAATGGCATTGTATAGGGCACAGACTTGGAATTCAAGAGGCAGAGAGGAAAAGTTTAGATATTTATCTAGTGGTATTACACGTTTGGGATGAAATGTCTGAGAAATATGATAGGTGTTACAAGGTTGGATAGAATGAGAAATGAGGTGAGGGGGAGAGTGGGATTGGAAAAGGAGATGGCAGATGGGGCTGATGAAAGATTATTGGGGTGGGTTGGACACATGAAGAGAATGAATGATGAAAGATTAGTAAAAGATGTGGAAGGCAGAGGTGGAAGGAGTAAACTTGAGGGGACAACCAAGAATGAGATGGATGAATGAGGTGAAGGGAGCATTGAGAAAGAGGGGAATGTCTGTTGAGCAAGGTAGGGAGAAGACAGGAGCTAAGGATGAGTGGAGAATGACTGTGTATAGGTGATACTGTTATGCAAGGTGGGGGGTTATTTCTATGTGAATGACATTTTGAAGCAACCGAAAGCAATTTCTCCTTGTCTTCTCTTTTTCTGCATGAGGGGATGGAGAGGAGGGGTTGCCAATTAAGTGAAGCAGCCTTGCTCTGAATGTGCTGTGGCTTTCTACATTGCTTCTAACTCAGGGCAGTGGACAGTATATAGGGGTGACTTGTCATCCATGAGGAGCTAAGATGAGAGAAGGGAATGGTGGTGGATGGGAGTGGAATGGTTGGGAGCAAGTATGTGCCTTTGACTTGGCTACCTTCCTTTAGGGGGAAACAGCTCTTGGTAGATACAGATTTTCTATTTACTATTTCTAAATAATAAATCCATTACTAATTCTCAACTTGTTTAGTTTTAGCTTCTCTATATTTCTTCTTTCTTCTGTCTTTGACATTCACTCTATACATATTATCTACACAGATTCAATTTCCATATAATTGGTAGCTTTTCATTCTCATAAGCATATCTAAATGACATTCTCCTAAACATTTTCATGTTTTTTTTTTTATTTGATTCATTCAAATAAAACCTCACAGACAGTCTGCACTAGACTCAGGAAGGTTCCTCCAATATCCATCAATTTCGCCAAGTCACAGAACTATTCATTCTGAAGAGCAAATAAATTTTGAATTTAATTTTTTCTTGCACAAAAATTTTAAACCCTTATTTGCAGTATCATGATATTCAAGGCAAAGGGTATTAATGAGTAAAAGCAGCAACGACTGCAACAGCACTGTAGGAGAGAGGCCAAATGCAGAGTATGGGATCCAATATATTTGACGTTTCGCCCAGCAGGGCTTCTTCACAAATAACACTGTTGAGAAACATTTTACTCCTTATATAGCCCGAGCTTGCGGGGAGAAATAAACATAAAAAGGGGGTGTACACACAATTTGCGCATATTGCTTGTTATTTGGTTATTGAAATTGCCAATGGTTTATTTTTTACAAAAAATCCACTATTCTGATTTATATTATCAATAAGGGATATAAACGCAGATTCAAAACATCTACGTTTCATTGTATGGTTTTCATATTTTATAATCTTGGAATTATTCCAGTCAGCATTGTGGCCTGTATCGAATCTATGCTTAACAGGCCACAATGCTGACTGGAATAATTTCAAGATTATAAAATATGAAAACCATACAATGAAACATAATGTTTTGAATCTGCATTTATATCCCTCATTGATAATATAAATCAGAATAGTGGCTTTTTTGTAAAAAATAAACCATTGACAATTTTAATAACCAAATAACAAGCAGTTTGGGCAAATTGTGTGTACACCCCCTTTTTATGTTTGTTTCTCCCCGCAAGCTCGGGCTATATAAGGAGTAAAATGTTTCAACTGTGTCATTTCTGAAGAAGCGCTGCTGGGCGAAACGTCAAATATATTGGATCCCATACTCCGCGTTTGGCCTCTCTCTTACAAAGGGTATTAATATGTTCACTATCAAATGAGGAATCACAATGTAAAATAGAGGAGATATCAAACACTGATCATTCTTGTACCTCATCTTGATAGAATCTGTCCTGTAAATGAGTGTACCAGTTTTCATTGTTATCCAGTCATTCACTAGCAGCTTACAGTTCGTTTTTGCTTAACACCCTTTGTTTCCTTTGAATAACATGGTGCGTCAGTTCTTTATAATTTATCTGAAAAATATTTTTTCTTACCATTTATTGATTTAGAAATGGGTACAGATTACAGAATACAGACCATGTCCGTGTGGACTATTTACCAAATGTGGCTGTTGCTTTGTTTTGTCTTTCTTTACCTTTCAAGTTCAAGTAGAAAGTCTGGGCGGGCCTTTCCAAAGGATTACAAAGGCGGAGTATGCCAACAGGAGACCCCTTGGTCCATATCTAGGTTGGATGAAAAAAAAAAAAAAAAAAAAAAAAAAAAAATTAATAAAATAATAAAAACTATAATAATGTAAATAACAAATAAAATACATAAATAAATGCATATAGTTAAATAATAAACAAACAGGTAAATAGTAAATAATGATAAATTGACATAACTAATAATAAATGAAAATCAAACAGACAAATGATAACAAAACAAAAACAAATAATATAAAATAAATTATAATCATTACAGCATCTTGCTTAGCTGTTTATCTAAATGATTCTTAAAG
>NC_134788.1:67509362-67511862 GCF_046742065.1 Oratosquilla oratoria | reverse complement strand
AAACATACATGTACACACAAACACACCCATGTACTTTTGTATGTACACACACAAATATATATACACACATATGTACGCACACAAACACATATGCGTACACACATATGTATACACACACATATACATGCACATATGTACACACACACATGAACACGCACACAAGTACACACACATACATGTACACAGACACACATGTATATACATACACATGTCCACACACACATGTGCATACATATGTAGACTAACACACATGTACACATACACACACATATATATACACACATGTACACACACAAACATGTGCACATACACACATGTACACACACACACTTTTACACACACATGTACAGACAAACACACGTAAAACACATGCACAGGTACATACACGGACACGTAAAAACACACAGACATGTACACATACACATGTGCATACACATATACACACACACATGTCCAAAAACATATGTACAGTACACATACACACACATACACATATAAATATACATATACGCGCCACATTGAAGTTAGGTAAACTGAGACGGAGGGGAGGAAATAGGGATGACTAATTTGTGTGGGCCAGTGGTTCTCAACCTGGGGCCCCCAAAGGAACCACGGGGGCTCCCAGAAGAGCCACGGGGGCTCCCTGAGGAGCCGCAGGGCTTCCATAGGATCGGCGGGGAGCCCCAGGAGGAGCGGCGGGGCGCCCCCAGGAGGATCGGCGGGGCGCCCCCAGGAGGATCGGCGGGGCGCCCCCAGGAGGATCGGCGGGGCGCCCCCAGGAGGATCGGCGGGGCGCCCCCAGGAGGATCGGCGGGGCGCCCCCAGGAGGAGCGGCGGGGCGCCCCCAGGAGGAGCGGCGGGGCGCCCCCAGGAGGAGCGGCGGGGCGCCCCCAGGAGGAGCGGCGGGGCGCCCCAGGAGGAGCGGCGGGGCGCCCCCAGGAGGATCGGCGGGGCGCCCCCAGTAGGATCGGCGGGGCGCCCCCAGGAGGATCGGCGGGGCGCCCCCAGAAGGAGCGGCGGGGCGCCCCCAGGAGGATCGGCGGGGCGCCCCCAGGAGGAGCGGTGGGGCGCCCCCAGTAGGATCGGCGGGGGGCCCCCAGTAGGATCGGCGGGGCGCCCCCAGGAGGAACGGCGGGGCGCCCCCAGCAGGAGGAACGGCGGGGCGCCCCCAGCAGGAGGAACGGCGGGGCGCCCCCAGCAGGAGGAACGGCGGGGCGCCCCCAGCAGGAGGAACGGCGGGGCGCCCCCAGCAGGAGGAACGGCGGGGCGCCCCCAACATGATGCGCGGCGGGGCGCCCCCAACATGATGAGCGGAGGGGCGCCCCCAGCAGGATGAGCGGCGGGGCGCCACCAGCAGGAAGAGCGGCGGGGCGCCCCCAGCAGGAGGAGCGGCGGGGCGCCCCCAGCAGGAGGAGCGGCGGGGCGCCCCCAGCAGGAGGAACGGCGGGGTGCCCCCAGCAGGAGGAGCGGCGGGGCGCCCCCAGCAGGAGGAACGGCGGGGCGCCCCCAGCAGGAGGAGCGGCGGGGCGCCCCCAGCAGGAGGAGCGGCGGGGCGCCCCCAGCAGGAGGAGCGGCGGGGCGCCCCCAGCAGGAGGAGCGGCGGGGCGCCCCCAGCAGGAGGAGCGGCGGGGCGCCCCCAGCAGGAGGAGCGGCGGGGCGCCCCCAGCAGGAGCGGCGGGGCGCCCCCGGAGGAGCGGCGGGGGCCCCCAGAGGAGCCATCCCATGAATTCAAGGGGACCCATGGCCTGTCGTTACAAATTATACATTTCGATAAAATGTAGTCTACGCTTCTTCGCCGTTTCGTCTCTTGGCATCGTATTGATAGTCGATATTGTATGGCCAGTCAGCCTTTCGAAAGTGTCCCCTAAACACCGTCACCACTGAGGTCATTTCAGAATAATTTTGAAAGAGAAATGCATCTGAAAGTTCCTGTGATCAGACTTTGCACCGTTTTTAACGAAATTATTATATCATGAGAAGTAATGCCGCATGAACGCCTCTCAATCCTCATCGGATATCATATCGTCCGAACACTTCAATTTGTCAAACATATCGTCGCTGTATTCGAATTGTTTATCGTTCTCTAGAGTTGATTTGAAGGCGATCATCTTCCTTTGGAACTCGTGTATAGACGTTTTCATCTGGTCTTAGTATCAGCGTACAACCCAGGGAACGTTTTACTGTGCTCGTCCCTTAGTCTAGCTGCCAACACCTTATCTTCTTGGAACGTCTTCTTCGTTATACCCTTGGTAGCCATTAGCCATTTCCATAGGTGCTTCTGTCTACGCCTCTGTCTACGCTTCTTCGCCGTTTCGTCTTTTGGTATCGGCCTCGTCGTTATGGCTTCGCCATGGGCGCTTGGACTGCCTCGCGAGGGGGCGCTTTACGCCCTGCCCTTCGCTCGCGGCCAATCAATTGTCTTCGTTCCCGTGACGTCAGCGTTCTCGGCCAATCAGTCGTCTGCGTTGCCGTGACGTCACCACTCTCGGCCAATCAGTCA
>NC_134788.1:67456862-67501862 GCF_046742065.1 Oratosquilla oratoria | reverse complement strand
GGTTTATGTTTCCATTTTTCTGATGTACCATTTTTTTAGTCTCAGGTCAAGTACTCTCCAGAAAAAAACAAAAAAAATTAGTCTCCGATCTTCTCTCGGTTTTTTTCTTTTTTTTTCCTATTTTCATTTCTTAATGCCCTATCTTTTTCTATTTCTTCATTGTTCATTTCCTTTTTATCCACACGTTTTTGTCATTTTCACTGTTTGCTAGTTTTGCCGCTTTTGATAGTATCTCTTCAGCTATCATTTGAGTCCTTAGTTTGATTTTCATTGCCCTATAGTTTTTTCCTTTAGAGTACGGTATGTACCCATCTTATGCACATCGTTGATTTCCTTCTCAAATCTTGGCCCTCATCCTGAACCATTTTCAGTATTTCCTTTGCAATTTCTCTTTTTCTCTTTGGTATTTGTGTACATTATGTTTTTCTTTGATACCGTAAACCACAATGCACTTCTTTTTATCCAATGTGTCTCTCACCCAGTTTTCCTATTCTTTGATTACCTTAATTACTGTTTCTTTTGCATTCTCTTTTATCTGCTGTTGTACAATTTCTTTGAAAGAGTTTTTTTTTATCTTCACATACCTGTTTCCACTGATTTTTTATTTCAATAAGGTCTGTCTCTTTGATTCTCCCATCTTTTCGGTCACTGCTTGTAATTGTTCTTTGACCCCTTTCTTTAGTTCTTCATTTTTGTTTCTATCCTCATTTTCCTTTCATTTTTTCTTGTAATCATAGTTCGCTTTTTAGATCGTTTAATTCACTGATTATCTCATCGTTGGTTCTACATAGGTTTGACATCTCTAATTGCAAAGCCCTATGGTCTAATTTTAAATCAATTAATTCATCTACCAAGTCGTTGATGTCTCGATTCCTAAGTGCTCTGCCAATCCTGGTTTATCTTTCCATGTTCATAATTTTTTTCTATTGCCCCCCTTTCCCTCTGAAATCCCGAATCTTTTTTTACTTTTATACCTCTGAGTTGTCTTCGGAGTGACGTTTATACGCGTTCTCTTAGGGATTATTCCCAGTGGTGACTCCACTCTACTCATATCTAATCCTCTGTAGGTTCATTGATTTTTTTTCTTTACTTTCCTCCATTTTGTGCTAAAACTATACTTATTCAAGTACTGGATTAGATACCTTACCGGTCACTTGAGAACACAATGCTACATCTCAAAAAACAACAAGGCGTTTTTCCTGAATCCAACAAAGCACTAAGTCAGAGCTCAATCACTGACCCTCCTTCCTCTCCGATGACAAAGCAATGTGTATGTATATATGTAAATATATACAGTGTGTGTATGTATATGAATATATATATAATATATATATATATATGTATATATATATATGTATGTACATATATGTATATATGTGTGTGTGTGTGTATTTATTTAGTTGTATCTTATGGAAATGAAACTACACTCATGGTGTCCTGTTTCTGTATCTCGCCATATCTAATTTGTTCTTAAATTCTTGTATTGTTTTTGCACACACTATTGTTTCGTCTACTATGTTCCATACATCCACCAGTCTGTGGGAAAAGCTGTTCTTTTTCAGGTCGCTTCTATAACTGTCCTTTTTGATCTCCCATGTCCTCTTGCATTTCTCTTATCCCAATTTAACAAGTCTTTTCTATTAAGGACTTCTATACCTCTCATAATTCTGTAGATGGTCAGCAAGTCACCTCTTTCTCTTTGTTCCAGAGTTAGTAATTCTAGTTTTGGCAATCTTTTTTCATGACAGTTTTGATTGGGTTGGGGCCATCTTTGTAGTTGCTCTCTGGATTCTCTCAATCTTCCTTATATTCTTTTTAGTACTGGGTGACCATATTGTCACTGCATACTCTAATTTTGGCCTTATCAGTGTGACTAGTATTTTCTCCACCATTTTTTCATCCAAGTAAGTAAAAGCCACTTTTATTGATCTTAGCAAGTTATGGGTTTCAATGATAATTTTGTTTATATGTTTATTAGGGGACACATCTTTTGTGATGATTACTCCCAGGTCTTTCTCAGGTCCCACTTTCTTTACTTCCTTTTCACTAATCTTATATTGTCCTAATATTCTTTCTTTACTATTTCCAAACTCCATTATGCTACATTTTTTAATGTTGAAAGCATTCCCACTTCTAACTCCATTCCCAAACCCTGTTCAGATCTCTCTGCAGTGAGTCATAGTCCATTTCCGTACTCACTTTAACAAGTTTGAGTTATCTGCAAAGAAGCTCATGTAACATTCCACACCCTCGTCCATGTCATTCACATAAATAGTAGACATTACTGGAGCCAATACTGAACCATGTGGAACTCCATCTATTCCTAATAACTTTTTCACAAATTTTGGCTACAATGCTTCTAAGGGAAATTGGTCAGTAATCTGTTGGGGCTTCCTTGTTTCCTCCTTAATATATTGGTGCAATATTGGCATTTTTCCAGTCCTTTGGTATTTTTCCTTCTTTGAGTGAGTAACATATATATTTTGTCCAGTAGTTTTTCTTTACATTCTTTTAGTACCCAATTTGCAATTCTATATGGGCCATGTGATTTCATAACATCAAGGTTTGTTAATTGATCCATTATTTAATTTTGTGTTATTATTTTTTCCCTCATGGGGGTGGGGGAAACTAGCAGACAGTAAGCAATATAAAAAGATATGGATAAAAAGAGAAATGAATAAAGAGGAAAAAGAGGATAAAAAGACAAAAAGACAAAAAGACTAGAAGCTAAAGAAAAAACGAGAGAAGAACAGAGACAGAAAAAGAGAAATTCTATTGGAGAGTAGTGAATATGAAAGTGAGGAAATGGTTCATAGCAGAGGAAAACAGAAGGGAAACGGAAAACACAATGGAAGTAACAGAAAATTAAGTGTCTTACACAAATATAGATGGCTTAATAACAGGCTTGAACGAACTGAATGATTATCTGAAGGAAAAAGAACCAGACATGATGGGAATTGTAGGGACAAAATTGAAAGGTCCACTACCACCCAACAGTGAAGGACATGGTGCATATAATTATTGGATAAGAAACAGAGAGGTAAAAAAAGGGAATGGAATTATGTTTCTGACTAAGAAGGATATAAATGTGAGGAAAGTCACATATGGAAAGAATAGAATAGAAATGATTATGATGGAAGTGGAGGACAGGGATGAGAAGAGCAGGAAGTTTGTAGTAAATTATGTGCCTCCTAAAACGGCCTCGTGGGAAGAGAGAGAACACAAAAGTATGTTAGAAGACACAAGGAAAACACTACATAAGATAATGGAAGATGGAGGACGAATAGTTATAATGGGTGACTTTAATTGTAAAGAAATCTGCTGGGAAGAGATGACAGCAAAGGGTGGAGATGACCTATGGGGAAATGTACTATTTGATATGATTATAGAACATACAATGACGCAATGGATTCAAGAGAATACTAGGTATAGAAATGAGGAAGAACCATCAAGACTGGACCTAATAAACACATCAGAACCTGAAATAGTGGACAAGATTGAATATAAGACACTAATAAGTAAAAGTGACCACATAGTGGTTGAAGTGGAACTAAATGAGGAAAAACACATAAAAGAAAAAAAAAGAGCAATATAGAAAGGGAAGATTGATGTATGAAAAAACAAATTTTGACAAATTAAGAGAATTCTTTCAAAAAACAGACTGGGAAAGAATACATAAGGGGAAAACAACAGTAGAAGAGAAATGGAATATTTTGACAAAAATCTATAAAGGAAGGAGTGGAAAAGTATATCCCAAGACAAAATCAAGAAAAAGAATGTGTAAATTGCCGGTACAACAAAAGATGTAGGGAGTTAAAAGACAAAAGAGATAAAGCTTGGATAAAATAGAAAAAAAAGACAAAAGACCTGAAAATGGAAAATATATACTAGTTGTAGAAATGAATATGTACAAGTGTGCAGAGAAGAAAAGAGAAAATATAAAAAAGATGTCATAGAAAAGTGTAAAGATCAATCAAATCTATTTCACAGATATGTAAACAATAAACTGAAAAACAAACAAGAATTAGAGAAACTACAACAAGGAGGGTTGAATACACAGAGGAAATAGAAATAGCAGAAATTATGAACAAACATTTTAAATCAGTGTTTACAAGAGAGAACATGCAACCTAGAGATATAGAATGGAAGGAGAAAGTCCCCCCTATGAAAGAGATAGAAGTATCAAGGAATGAAATAATGAAACATTTGAGTAATCTTGATGTCAGAAAATTGCATGGATCAGATGAAATAGCAAACTGGATTTTAAGAGAATGCAGGAATGAACTAACAGACAAAATACATTGCCTAATAAATAGTTAATTGAAAGAAGGAAAAGTTCCAAAAGATTGGAAAATAGCAAATATAGTACCAATATATAAAGGGGGAAACAAAGAAGACCCTACTAACTATAGACCGGTCTCTCTAACAAGTACAGTAGCAAAAATTTGTGAAAGAATTATCAAAAGTAGATGGGTAAGGCATTTGGGAAAAAACAATGTACCCAAGGCAATTTGGATTCAGACAAGGATGATCATTTATCACAAACTTAATGTGTTTCTATTCAAGACTAATAGATGTAATAGAAGAAAGATGGATGGGCTGATTGTGCATTTCTAGACCTAAAAAAAAGCTTTTGATAAGGTGCCATATAAGTTGCTTAAGAAATTAGAAACTGCAGGAGGAATACAGGACAAACTGCTGAAGTGAATGGAAGACTTCTTGCATGAAAGAAAAATGAGAGTAGTGATGAGACAAACACTCTAATTGGGATGAAGTTATAAGTGGTGTTCCACAAGGAACAGTTTTGGCCCCAATAATGTTTGCTATATATATCAATGATATGGATAAAGGAATTGAAAGTTATATGAGCCTTTTTGCAGATGATGCAAAATTGTTGAAAAAAAGTGAACACTGAAGAAGATTGTGAGTTGCTACAGAGTGATCTAAAGTATGGGAATGGAGTAGGAAGTGGGAGATGGAATTCAATATTAAGAAGTGTAGTATAATGGAATTTGGAAGAAGCAAAAAAAGAATAGTGGGATGATATGAATTGGAAGAAGAAATAAAAAAAAGTAGAAAATGAGAAAGACCTGGGAGTCATTATTATGAATAGTATGTCCCCTGAGAAACATATAAACAAGATTTTTGGAGAAACTTATAATCTAATAAGAACAATCAAAGTGGTATTTACATACCTGGATGAAGAAATGGTGAAGAAAGTACTAGTCACTTTGATAAGACCAAGATTGGAATATGCAGCGACGACATGGTCACCAAGTACAAAAAATATCTAACAAAAACTTGAAAGAATACAAAGAGCAATTACAAAATTGACATCAACACTCTTAGAACTATCATATGAAGAGAGACTAGCAAAACTTGAGCTACAGACATTAGAGCAAAGAAGAGAGTGAGGAGATTTGATAACTATAGAATCATGAAAGGCATAGAAACTGATAGAGAGGATCTAATAAAATGGGATGGTAGAAATACAAGAAGACATGGAAAGAGAATCAAGAAAGACAGCTATAGAAGAGATCTGAAAAAGAACAGCTTTCCCCACAGAGTAATAGACATTTGGAACAAGTTAGAAGAGAAAGTGGTGTGTGCAAAAACAATACATGAATTTAAAAACAGTCTAGATAAAATGAGATATGAAGATGGGACACCACGAGCATAGCTCCCCTTCCCATAAAATACAACTATACATATATATATATATATATATATATATATATAATATATATATATATATATATATGTTGTGTATGTTAAAGACAGATTGAACATTGTTAGAAGCTCTGCTAAGGGATTTGAACCCTGACCTGCGTGTAAATAATCATGAAGTCAGTATATATATATATATATATATATATATATATATACATATATATATATATATATATATATATATATATAGATATTATGTGTGTGTGTAATAAAACCACTTGGAAAATAGAATGAAAGGTGACTAAACATTTTCGTCTATTTAAGACATTTTCACATGTTTTTGTGATTTATTCGCATATATATATGTATATGTATATATATATATATATATATATATATATATATATATATATATATATATATATATATATATATATATACAGTCAAACCTCGGTTTTCGAACATAATCCGTTCGAGAAGGCTGTTCGAAAAGCGATTTGTTCGAAAACCGAAACAATTTTTCCCATTATAATCAATGTAAATAATTTTAATCCGTTCCAAGTCTAAAAAACAACTTTTTCTAATTTTTTTTTTTTTTTTTTACTATTTTACACCATAAACTGCACTGTATACTGTTTACCATAAATAAGTGTATCCCACTTCTTTTCTTAAACTTTTCAAACCACCCTCTGCTTGCTTTAAAATCAAACCCTTCCGGAATAATGCTAGGATCTTTTTTTTTTTTTATCAAATCTTCATACAATTGTCTTGCTTTGGCACAAATTGCATCTTCACTAAGAGTATCACCTGCTAACTGTTTCTCATTTACGAAAATCAGCAAAAGTTTCTCCACTTCCTCCAATACCTGTGGCCTTTGTTTGCTAAAAACACTTGATCCTTTAGCCACATCACTTGCTTTAACCTGGTCTTTATTTTTTAGGATGGTGCTTATCGTCGATTTCGCCATCCCAAACTCCTTAGCCAACGCAGACACACGAACGCCAGATTCATATTTCGCTAGTAATTCTTTTTTAAATTCAATAGTTTTGCGCACTACTTTCCTCTTTTCTTCACCACTTGAACTTGCTTTCTTTGGACCCATGATTTGGGGCTAATACACGATGCAAAGATGAAAAAAAGTCAGATTTACGTAAATAAGAACGAACACGTCTGCTCGGAATGAACTTTGATCGCAAATGCGCTACGGAGGAAGCGTCCTTGGCGTTCGAGTTCTCTCGGCTCGCGAGTGAGCCGCGTTCGGGTACGCTCGGCTTCTTTCGGTTTGTTCGAGAGCCGAAATTTGGTCGAGTTCTGAGACGTAAAATTCTCGAACTTTTTGGTCGAAAACCGATTTGGTCGAGAACAGAAGCGTTCGATAACCGAGGTTTGACTGTATATATATATATATATATATGTTTATATATACGTATATATATGTATATATACATATATATATATATATATACTAGACATTCACACTGAAACACATTCTCACCCAGATGATTTCAAAAGCCCTTCAAGGAAGTCCATCTATTTCAGTACTCAAAAAAACACAAAAAAAAAACCTAGGTATGAGTCCCAGAGAAAACCCTCACACCCTAGACCAGAACCTCTCTAACATGCCTGTACACAGATTCCCATAGTCATTGACACAGTAACAACACAGAATAGCTCTGGCCACAGATTGAAAGTACCGCAGATGTATCCACCAAGCAATATATACAAGACACTTCATACTACAATGCTCAACACTGACTCCCCTAAAAAAAGAATACAATGTTTCTTCTTTAAGTTAATTATAGTCCTGTCTTGAAGCTGTTACTGGTTTCCTGGAGGCTGCAGATCTTCTGCAAGAGAGTCTAGGGCAATGAATCAATTGATTGGTATATACAAACATACTACCACCAGTATATTTCATTCACTTCCATGGTAGATTTAAGTAATCAACTGATAACTTAATTATTATTAGTGTAAAATATGACAACTTGGAACATACTTTGATGTGATATTTAGTTGTGATGCTGCCAAGATGTTAACCAGCTAAAGTGTTTTCATCACAAATGATAGCTTGAGATGAACTTAGCATCTTAGAAAAGTGAATATATTAAAGTGTTAGATGATAGTTACATGGATTCCAACATATGATGTAATGTTGTTCACAGTAGACCTATGGGTAGAAGATGACCTGCATCCAAAATAAATCTATTTAATAATATTTTTATTCAGACATCTAATCTATAAAGTAAATCATCAGTTATGAATAGAAATATGTGCCACTAAAGTATATTTTGCTTCTTTGGCAGGACAACCCGTGTGATGCTGCTGTCTCACTGAAGGGTAGTCTGAATAGATATATGATGACCCACACAGGAACAAAGCCTTTCCACTGCAATGTATGTGATGCAACCTTCTCAAGAAATCATCATCTGAAAGAGCATAGAAACACTCACACAGGAGAAAAACCTTTTGTGTGTGGGGTTTGCGATGGAGCTTTCTCACACAAAAGAACACTGATGAATCATATGTTTACACATACTGGAGAAAAACCTTTTCAGTGTGACCATTGTGATGCAGCTTTCTCACGAAAAGATACACTGAAACAGCATAGAAATACCCATACAAGAGAAAAGCCATTCGTGTGTGGGGTTTGCGATAGAGCTTTCTCACTAAAGAATACACTGAGGAATCACATGTTCACACATACTGGAGAAAAGCCTTTCCATTGTGACAAGTGTGATTCAGCTTTCACACAAAGTAATATTCTGAAGCATCATATCATGACCCACACAGGAGAGAAGCCTTTCCATTGTGACCTGTGTGATGCAGCCTTCTCGGTAAAGAGTAATCTCAAAAGGCATATGAGGACCCACACAAGAGAGAAACCTTTTAATTTTGGCTTGTGTGAGGCATCTTCTTCGTGAAGTGGTACTCTAACAAGACATATGATGACCCACACTAGAGAGAGGCCTTTCTAGTGTGATCCATGTCAAAGGGTCACCTGGAAGAGCATATAAGGACCCACACTGGAGAAGATCCTTTTCACTGTGAATTGCGCACTGTAGCTTTTTCACAAATGCAACCTTAACCCTTTAAACTCCGATGACAAGATGTCTTGTCTTCTGGTCAAATAAAACAAAAAATCATAAAACACCAAAATGTTTGATCAAACACCAGAAAAATATGATGTCAGTCCTCGCACGGTCAAGCCGCATCAGATGATATTCGGATGTACGGGCCGGCGCGAGGCCTACCATATCCGGTTTTTCGTATCTACACCACAAGCGGCTGACGTGAGTTGAATGGGTTAATTGATAACCTTATGATAAACCACACTAGAGTAGCCATCATGGGAATGGAATTACAAACCACTGGAGATTGATAAAGTATATTGACACCTGACATATATGTGTTTTTCTCACCTTGAATGTATATGCTGAAGAGAATCATATTTAATGGTCAAATGTATATATATATATATATATATATATATATACATATATATATATATATATATACATATATATATATATATATATACATATATATATATATATATATATATGTGTGTGTGTGTGTGTGTGTGTGTGTGTGTGTGTGTGTGTGTGTGTGTATGGGTTGAGTTTCGTGAATTACAAGTTGTACTTGATACCCAAAATTTCCCAGATACCTGGTAAGATGTGTATCTAGGTTATTACTTATTCTTAACTACTGTTCTAAGCAATATGAAGGAGCAACGACCCACATAGGAAAGAAACCGTTCCATTGTGATTTGTGCAATGCAGCTTTTTCAAGAAATAGACCAAGAAGCATATGATGACCCACACAGGAGAGAATCCTTTCTAATGTGACCTTTGCAATAACATGCTCACAAAAGAGTATAGTGGAACCTCGCTTAGCAAGCATAATTCATTCCCAAATCTTACTCGCAATACGAAACACTTGTTAAACGAAACCAAATTTCTCATAGGAATCAATGTAGAATACGATTATGCATCCCATACATAAGGAAAAATAACTAGAAATAATTTGTAATAACATTCAAAATAGTTTTTTAAATTACTAATGTATAAAATGGAAATGTTGTAAGGTACAGTAAATGAATATGGGAAAAATAAATAATTAGTAAAATAAAATTAATATATACTGTTGCATTTTACGTTAAAAAGAAGGTAGCTCTTGGCACAAGGGAGGCGGGGAGGGGGAGAATTATTGAGGTGAAGGAAGATAATCTTCCACCAAGGAAGATTCCTCTCCACTCGCTGCTATAATAGTCTCGACTGACTCACTAGCTTTAAATATTTTAGAAACGTTTTTAGATTCCCTTTTTGCTAGAAAGCTGTCTAGAGACATGTTTTTATCTACACTTCAAATTTTGGTGAAAATGTGACACAACATTATTATTGAATATGTAGTGCGCATAGCCACTGCCTTATTAGGATGATACTTAATGTATGACGAAACAGTTTCCCATGCTTTAAGCATCTCCCTTATTGCACTAGAAGGTTGTTGCTCTGTTGAGGCTGTTACCCCTCCTCCCCTTACGAAATTTTCTCCCCAACTTCTTGATGTGAGACAGAATGCAACTCCATAAGCCCCTCGGTGGTCAACTCCTGTCTATGTTCTTCCACAAGCACGTCGATGTCGTTGTTATCCACCTCCAGCCCCATGGCCCTGGCCAAAGACACAATCTCGTCGACTACAGGCTCTACAGGCACTGACTCAAAGCCCCTAAAGTTGCGTTTGACAACGCTGTCCAGCCAAAGCTTCTTCCAAGTTTAAATAAAGGTTCTCTTGGTGACACTCCCATGCCTTGTCGATCATCTTGAGGCAGCCAACGATGTGGAAGTGGTCTTTCCAAAACTCTCAAAGAGTGAGATTGGTCCCCTTAGTCATCTTCAAACAACGCTCGAAGAGCGCTTTAGTGTAGAGCTTCTTACAGTTTGAGATGACCTGCTGGTCCATGGGCTGGAGTAAAGGAGTGAGTTTGGGAGGCAGGAACTAAATCTTGATGAATTGAAATTCATCAAAGAGATCATCTAGACCTGGAGGATGGGCAGGAGGTTTGTCCATAACAAGCAAGACATGAAGTGGCAGATTAATCTTAAGCAAATATAATTTCACAAAAGGACCAAACAACTCGTTGATCCAATCAATAAAAATGTCACGTATCACCCAAGCCTTGCTGTTGGACCTCCACATTACACTTAGCCTGCTCCTCTGGACTTTACACTTCTTTCAAATTACCCCTTGCATGGGAACAAGACAGCAGCGTGAGACGGTCATTTATTGGCTTGTGGACAGACAATATCTTCTCTGTTATATAGGTTCGCTTCGGCATCTTTATCCAGAAAAGACCCGTCTCGTCGCAATTAACCCATTAAACTCCGATGACAAGATTCTTGTCATTTGGTCAAATAAAACAAAAAATCATAAAACACCAAAATGTTTGATCAAACACCAGAAAAATATGACGTCAGTCCTCGCTTCGCTCGCGAGCGAGCGAAGCGAGGACTGACGTCATATTTTTCTGGTGTTTGATCAAACATTTTGGTGTTTTATGATTTTTTGTTTTATTTGACCAAATGACAAGAATCTTGTCATCGGAGTTTAATGGGTTAAAAACCTGATGGGGCAGGTAACCCCCAGAATCCACAAGTTTCCTAAAGACGCCGATGTGGTTCTCTGCTGCCTTTGTGTCAGATCTATGCTTCGCTGTGCCTCACAACGCTGTGGATGCCGGTTCTTCTTTTAAACTTCTCGAACCATCCATGGCTTGCCTTGAATGCTTCTTCTTTGTCCATTGGTGCTCTTGGCATTTTCTTAAAGATGTCGGCGAAAATTACTTTGAACTTCCCACAAATGATGCTCTCGTTTATAGTGTCGCCTTGTGTTTGCTTCTTGTTGATCCATATGAGAAGTAACCTTTCAACATCATCAAGAATGTGGTCGTTGCATATATGTTCTTGTCACTCCCTTTGAAGCGTCTATATCCTTGATCTTGTCCTTGTTCTTGAGGACAGTGCAAATTGTTGATGTATTTCGACTACATGTATGTACTAAGTCAGCCACTCTTACACCTCGTTCTCGCTTCTCAATGATTTCACGTTTCACTTCTACGGTGATTTGTCTTCTCTTATCCCTGTCTCCTTGCGGCTTTTTCTTCGGGGAGTCGCAGCCTCGCAGGATAAACATCGATTGGCATAAAGAGTCCCGTGACACTAAAGCAAGGTTTACACGCTACGATAAATTGTAGCGATTTAGTGTAATGAAAAGGTTGTTACAATTTGTCATTACGTGTAATTAACAGGAGATCGTAGCGATTTATCGCTACGATCTCCTGTTTACTCCTGTGACGTCAGTCCTCGCTTCGCTCGCGAGCGAAGCGCGGACTGACGTCACAGGAGTAAACAGGAGATCGTAGCGATAAATCGCTACGATCTCCTCTTAATTACACGTAATGACAAATTGTAACAACCTTTTCATTACAATAAATCGCTACAATTTATCGTAGCGTGTAAACCTTGCTACATATAATTGGCTAGAAAGAAAATAGGCATAAATCGAAAACGCGCTATTTACCATGAAAATGCCATAGAAGAAAAGTGTGTTAGAATAGTCCAGAATAATAAATAATCGTGTTTTTTTTTAATTGAATTTGCTATGGGTGTGATACTGGATATTCCCTATGCACTCATCAGCTGAGTTACTTGAAAACTACAAGATTTACTGGATAAAATAAATAAATAAACAAATAAAATAAAGAAAAAATAAATAAATAAGACTCCAAGGTCGAAATAAAAAATCCAAGATCTAGTAGATTTCAAACAGTGGCAGCACTGGCCGAGAAGCAGACGAAAAGAACGAGTTAGCCACGAGTCACAAGGAGACGCTTCTCGTGGCTAGCTATGTAGGAAGGAGCCTTCAAGTCCGGGATACGAATTGCGAAACGTCTCCCCATTAAACTCCGATGACAAGATTCTTGTCATTTGGTCAAATAAAACAAAAAATCATAAAACACCAAAATGTTTGATCAAACAGCACCAGAAAAATATGACGTCAGTCCTCCTCGCTTCGCTCGCGAGCGAAGCGAGGACTGACGTCATATTTTTCTGGTGCTGTTTGATCAAACATTTTGGTGTTTTATGATTTTTTGTTTTATTTGACCAAATGACAAGAATCTTGTCATCGGAGTTTAATGGGTGAGTATTTTTCTATTTTGTTCGTTATGCGAATCACTCGTTACGTGAGGTGTTCGTTAAATGAGACTTGACTGTACTCTTAATCACAATATAATAGCCCACACCGAAGACGAGTATCTCAATCACGACCTTTGGTATAATGCTACTAGTGGCAAACCCTGCAGCTGTTATTATAGTACAGCTTGATGGTGGATTCCCCATCTTAGGTCAACGTCATACAGCCACAGCGTCGGGATTGACAGAGCCCTACATTGGGCGCCGAGATGTGAAGATCGGGAGTGGGGGAGGTGAATAGAGGTTCTAGGCAATTAATGTGGTTCCGGGGAGGTGGTGAGAGAGACTGCTGAAGAGAGGTGGAGATGCTCTTCGTTTGGGCTCCGAGGCAGTTAGTCGAGTTTCGAGGGGTTGAGTAGAGAGTTTCCAAGGTGGTCCGTGTTTATGACGGGTTCCGCCGGTTTTTATATGTCCGCCTCGTCAGGTCGTGTCCTGCGCGCTGATTGGCCACTGGTGACCGCTCTTATTTTTCACCCAAGATCACTCTCGTTGTCCGCGCCGATTGGCCGCCGGTGCTGTGCTCTGACCCGTACCTCGCCTCTAGCTGGTGGATCACTTCCTTTCGGTCTTCGGTACTCCTAGCTCGTCCCAGCCGAGTTCGCCTTAGGCACGCTGACTGGCTAAGAGCAAGCCGCCGTGAACCGCAGCGCTTATGCCATATGGGACTTATGCTTAACATAGAGATTACACTAACAATACGAGGAGACAACAAAAGAAACATAAGTGGACGCCAGACACTCAACCCTAGGCACCATCACTAAAATAATAACCCAAACACAATGAAACCTTAACTAGTACAAAAATTTATATATCCCCCAACTACATCTACCTCAAAAGTTTTGCAGCTCTATTTTGTTGCTGGAAGCGTACTATTATTGCTGGTAAAACATAATTTGTCAGTCTAGGTGGCCGGCCTATAGTCAACAAAAAGAGTAAGAATACTTCCGTGTTCAGTACTAATGGCTGGTATATTCTCAAACAAATAAATAGTGAATAGACAAGGCATGAATAACCACATGACTATTATACTATAGATCTCTTGATTTACCTTTTATTTGTTTATTTCATTATTATTATCATAATTAGCAACTAATATCAATTTCAATGTGGAATGGGAAAAGGATGGTAAAATTCCCATTTTAGACACATTAGTCAGTAAAGGCAAGCCTATTTCCATTCCTCATGATTAATGTGTCTAAATGGGAAATTTTACCACCTTTTTGCCATTCCACCTTGAAATTTATATTAGTTTCTAATTGGTTAAGTTTTTTATTTTTAGAAAAGCATCATTAGGATCCCAACTCTCATCCCAAAGGGCAAAAATATCATCAACATCTGAACCAAATCATATCTGGGGGTTTTGTCGTTGGAAGAACATTCTCAAAGCATTCCATGTAAAGATTGACGAGAGCGTGAGAAAGGTTACAACCCACGCTACAGCCAAACTTTTGCTTAAAGAACAAAATTTGAAAGGAAATAAACAGTTGAAACACAAGATTTTGGAAACCGGAGGGGGGGAAATTGTTTTGGAATGCTTGTAGCTTGGTTTCTAGGAAGGACAAACATCAATGCAAATGTTTGTAAATAAAGAAACAATGTCGAGACTTAATAAATTACGGCCCGAAATATTAATATCCTTGATTTTCTGGATGAAGTATTCTGAATATTGGTGGTAGCAGTCGGAGGCGCCAAGAAAATGATGGTGATGGGAGAGGTAAATGAAGGAGAAAGAAGAAAAGATGAGATGCAGGTAGTTCTGAAAATTATGAGAAAAGGTAGGGCACCTGGGTTAGATGGGTGTTCTGCAGTGTCTGAAAAAAGGAGTAAGAGTGCAAGAGGATCAAAGGAGTGCCTCTATAGTTCCACTTTAAAAGGAAAAAAGGGGAACAAATGAAATGTGAGTGTAGTAGTTTCAGAGGGATCAGTTTGTTGAGTGTAGTCGGGAAAGCTTATGGGAGGGTTTTAATTGAGATGATTATGAGAGGTACAGAGGGAGTAATTGGTGAGGAACAAAATGGGTTTTAGAAAGGTAGAGGTTGCATTGATCAGATTTTTGTGGTAAGGCAGACATATAACAAAGCTTTAGGAAAAGGTAAGAATGTTTTTTGAGCCTTAATGGATTTGGAAAAGGCTTTTGACAGTGTAAATAGGAAGGCACTATGGGAGTTAGTGCAGATATGAGATTGGGGGAAAGCTGTTAGGGGCAGTCAAGAGTTTATACAAGAGTAGTAGAGCCTTGTAAAGCGGCCCATACACGATCAATTATATTGCGCAATTTCATTGTCAATACTCTGAATTGACAATTAAATTGACCGTGTATGTCAATTCAGAGTATTGACAATGAAATTGCGCAATATGATTGATCGTGTATGGGCCGCTTTAGAATGAGAAATGGAAAGAGCGAGTGGTCTGAGGTAAAGATGGGACTGCATCAGGGATATGTAATGTCACCATGGCTGTTCAATGTGTACATGGATGGGGTGGTGTGGAAGGTAAAGGCGAGGGTAATGGACAAGGTGACCGGAGATGGTTAAAGAAAACAGAGAAAAGTGGGAGGTGAGCCAGTTGTTGTTTGCTGATGACAATGAGCTTATGGCAGGATCAGAGGAAGAATTAAGGGTGTTAGTGACAGAGTTTGGGAAGGTATGTGATAGGAGAAATTTGAAGGTAAATGTGGGTAAAAGTAAGGTGATGAGATGTACCATGGTAGAAGATGGCAGTGAGTTGGAAGTCTAAAAGGAGAGAGGGTGGAAGAAGTGGATAGCTTTAGGTATTTTGGGTCACATGTGACAGGGAAGGGAGGAGTGGAGGTGGAGGTAAACTGTAGATTGAGAGAAGAAAAGTAAATGCCTTGGGGGATTATAAGAATTGTTATGAGAAATTCTCAACTGGGAATGGATGGAGGAGAGACTTGGAATTTATGAGAGGAAGAGTAAATTTTTTTAAATGTTTGAGTGAAATGTCTGAGAAGTATGGTAGGGATTACAAGATTGGATAGAGTGAGAAACGAGGAGGTAAGGAGGAGAGCGGGAGTAGAAGAGGAGATGGCAGATAGGACTGATGAAAGAGTACTGGGATGGTTTGGACACATGGAAAGAATGAGTGATAAAAGATTAGTAAAAGAGGTGTGGAAAGTATATGTGAAGAGAGTGAATTGAGGGGACGACCGAGGATGAGATGGATAGGGGGTGCTGAGCAGGAGGGGAATGTCTGTTGAGCAAGGAATGGAGAAAGGCAGATGGGGATGAGCTAAGAATGACTGTGTATGGATGATACTGTTATGCAAGGAAGGGAGGGATGGGGGGAGGTTAGGAGTTGCTTGTGTGTGAATGATATTTTGACGCAGCCCGAAGGGATTTCTCTCAGTCTTCTCTTTTTCTGCATGAAGGGATGGAGAAAGGTGGCCACCGAGTAAGTGAAGCGGCCTTGCTGTGGAGGTATTGTGTCTTGCTCCAATCTGTTTGGTCTAGGGCAGTTGACAGATGCAGGGATGACCCATCATCCATAAAGAGCTGAGATGGGAGGGGTGGAGGGACTGGTGGAAGGGAGTGAAATGGGTGGGTTTAGGTACAAGCCTCTGACCTGACTACCTCCCTTGTAAGGGGGAAAAACTCTCAGTGTGTGTGTGTGTGTGTGTATGTATATATATATATATATATATATATATATATATATACATTTATATATATATATATATATATATATATATATATATATGCTGGTATATCATGACAAGTTAATGAAGGTGGAAAAAGAAGTCACGGGTCTAGTTCCGAGTTCCTGAGTTTATTCCTGGCCGGTTTCGCTAAGGTGTAGCCAGGTAGAATATTTTCTAGGTGTACCGTTCGCCAATTTCTACATGGGAACCTGACCGGTTTCGCTCTATGCTTCTGAAGAAGCATAGAGCGAAACCGGTCAGGTTCCCATGTAGAAATTGGCGAACGGTACACCCAGAAAATATTCTACCTGGCTACACCTTTATGTATATATATATATATATATTTATATATATATATATATATATATATATACATATATATACATATATATACATATATATAAACATATATATATACATATATATATATATACGGATATATATATACATATATATATAGACATATATATATACATATATATACATATTCTATCAAATATCACAGCATACTCAGCGTTCGTGATCTTTTTCATAACACTTTCGATTCTTCTATAGTCAGCGCAAAGAAAAGTGACCGCTAAGGCGGAGTTAGGAGATTTCCCGGTTGTTGCCACATCTCCACAGATAACACGGCCCGCACGGCTCACACTGAATGCAGTGTGAGGGGGGCGGGGCCAGAGAATAGATGTAGCGGCAACGTCGCTCTCTCTTGCTATTATTCATTGTCTGACTCGTGGATACGAATCTTTTGTTTATAATTCATTGCTTTGATTTTTACCTCAGTGGTGATGTGTGACAAAAATTATGATATAATTATATGTGGCAACATTATAAAAATATAAGATAAAATTATAAAATACAATAAGATTATAAAATAATTATATGTGGCAACACAGGGGAACTCCCAGTGCTCCGCCCTAACAGCCATTTCTCAATGCAACGAGTATAATCATTCTCTTTTTAGAACTTGGTAAATGCTAAATAATATTTCCGATCGAGTCTATTGTGGATATGAAAACTAGAACATTACGACGTTTCACCTATACCTTAGGCATCTTCTGGTCGCAACTCGGCGGTAAGGAACTACGGCCATAAACTCTATGTTTGGTGCTTTCAGCTTATAAGAGTGCTTTTACGTCAGGGTTCATATCAGTCTTACCTTTCTTATGGAGTTCACACAGATTCCTGTATAAGAGTTCCAGTTCGGCTGTTTTCTCCGCTTTCTTGAAATGGGAAATGTAGTTACATTTCAATCCTAAGTTAAGGAATTCTTTCTGGTGGTCAGAAAACGGGTAGTCTGAAAGGTTGATTAACCCGTCCATGCTCTTAGGAGTCTTACCTCCATGTAGGAGAGTCAGTTTCTTCGTCACGTAAGTGAAAGGTGAAGTTACAATTGTGGAAAAGTTCCATAACTTTACCAAATTCTTCGTTTAAGCTCCTAAGTAGTTGTTGCTTTTGCTCAATTTGCTCAAAATAACACACTCCGTCTGAATTTGAGCTTGAAATGTTTAAACTGCACTGCTCTGTCATGAAGGCGCATATTAGTGAATTTAGGGAGCAGGTTTTCATCGAGACATTTTCTATAAGACATCACAGCCTACTCAGCGTTCGTGATTTTTTTCTTAAAACTTTCGATTCTTCTAATTATTCTCTTCTTATAACTTGGTAAATGGTAAATAATAATTCCGATCGAGTCCATTGTGGATATGAAAACTAGAACATCACGACATTTCGCCGATACCTTAGGCGACCAGAAGATGCCTAAGATATAGGCGAAACGTCAACCTTTCGGACTACCCGTTTTCTGACCACCAGAAAGAATTCCTTAACCCATTCAACTCCGATGACAAGATGTCTTGTCATTTGGTCAAATAAAACAAAAAATCCTCGAGGAGGAGGAGGAGGACTGACGACGTCATATTTTTCTGGTGCTGTTTGATCATCAAACATTTTGTTGCTTTATTATGATTTTTTGTTTTATTTGACCAAATGACAAGACATCTTGTCATCGGAGTTGAATGGGTTAACTTAGGATTGAAATGTGACTACATGCCCCATTTCAAGAAAGCGGAGAAGACAGCTGAACTGGAACTTTTATACAGGAATCTGTGAGAACTCCATAAGAGAGGTAAGATTGGTATGAACCCTGACGTAAAAGAACTCTTATAAGCTGAAAGCACCAAACATAGAGTTCATGGCCGTAGTTCCTTACTCACCGCCGAGTTGCGACCAGAAGATGCCTAAGGTACAGGTGAGACGTCGTAATGTTCTAGTTTTCATATCCACAATGGACTCGATCGAAAATATTATTTAGCATTTACCAAGTTCTGAAAAGAGAATAATTAGAAGATTCGAGAGTGTTAAGAAAAAGATCACGAACGATGAGTATGCTGTGATATTTAATAGAAAATGTCTCGATGAAAACCTGCACCCTAAATTCACTAATATATATACATACATACATGTATATGTATATATATATATATATATATATATATATATATATATATATATATATATATGTGTGTGTGTGTGTGTGTGTGTGTGTGTGTGTGTGTGTGTGTGTGTGTGTGTGTGTGTGTGTGTGTGTACACAGACATGACAGAATTAAATAGACATCGAGAAAAATGCATTTCTGCTCTTATCTAATGCTTAATGTTATTACAATTTACCTAATATGTTATACTTACCTAGATTTATGTTTCTGATTATATACAAAATCAATCGAGCATGCCACAAATCAAAGGAGCAGTAGACCTATTTGAATTCCAGCGAGGTCGTATTGTGAGTCAATATGAAGGTGGACTTTGTCAACGCAAAATATCTGAAAATATGTCAATACCCCTTTCTACTGTTAAGAGAGTGATTGTACAATTCACCAGAGAGGGCAAGAAGAGTACAAAACCTCATTCAGGTTGTCCCGGGCCCTCAGAAAAAACCTTGCGTCTTGTTAAAAGAAATGTCGAATAGGATCCACGTTGTAAGCCATTTGGCATAGCAACACAACCTGATGTCAGTCCCAGAACAGCTGTCAGGTATCTCCACAAGCTGGATTACTATGGCAGAATTACAAGAAGGAACCCACTCCTTCGTCCAGCTAATATCAAGCGCAGAAAAGATTGAGCTGTTGAGATGGTGGAGAGACCTGTGGCCTATTGGAGCACTGTCATTTTCTCAGATGAGTCACGATTCGCATTATTTTCTGACAGTGGAAGAGTGTGGGTCTGGAGACTCCGTAGTCAAGAGTTTGACCTCAAAGGACGGCAGCCAAAAGTGAAACATGGAGCATTTCAATGATGGTGTGGGGTGCAATTTGGAGTGATGATCGATCAGAGCTTGTGGAGAGTCAAGGAAACATCAGTTCAGGCAAATAGGTTTCTATATTAAAGGAAGGACTCATTCCAATATTCTTCAGTAGTAGAATGAGTAAAAATGTCTTCCTATTTATGAAATATGGATCTCCTTGTCACACTGCTCAAGCAACACAAAACTGATTGAGCCAAAATGGGATCAGGAAACTTCCATTGCTAAGTCAGTCCCCGGATATGAACCCTATTGAACACCTCTGGGGTATATTAGACCGATAACTTCGCGAAAAGAACAGGAAGTTATCTTCAAAGCCCGAACTCTTAGGATTACTACGGGAAACATGGCAAGAAATCCCTCAAGATGATATTCGTGAACTAATCACTAGTATGCCTAGAAGGGTCCTTGCATTGAAAAAAGCAAAGGGGGCGTAAACCAAGCATTATTTATTCACATTGTGACCACTTATAAGCACTTTGATTGTATCAATTGCTTGTTTAAGAAATTAAACGATTTCTCTTGGCGTCTATTCAATTCTGTATATATATATATATATATATATATATATATATATATATATATATATATACATACATACATACATACATACATACATATATGATAATTCCGACAGCCGTCACCGGATTCGAACCGATAGCAAAGTTGGTAGAGCGTTGGCTTCGCATTCTCACGAGCCTCGGTTCGAATCCGGGGGCAATTGTCGGAATTATTTGATTGACTACACCGTCACTGGTGATTCTATTCAGATTTATATATATATATATATATATATATATATATATATATATATATGTATGTATGTATGTATGTATATACGTATAAGTGGACAGTAATTCTTCTTTGATAATGTTTAAGTAAATTTGACAGCAGCTTGATAGACACAAGTTTTTTTTTTTTTTTTTTATCAAAGATCTTGGTTCATTGAGGAGGCGGAATAAAATGCTAGTGTACGACGTTTTTCGCTCCTCTTAGAGCATTTTCAAGTACAAGATATATTTGGAACAAAGCTGTTACATGTTAAATACAAACTAAAATAGTAATTGGGAGAGGTTACAATATGTTTGGGGGAGATTTTGTCCATGGGTGGACTCAGAGGGAATTTGTCCCTTCTTCTTCTATTGTTGCTTGTAGTGTGGGCCTAATGTCCGGGGGGCCGATTTGGTGATATTCTGTCCGTTCTTCTTTTGGAGTTGTATGTGGTGGTGACTGAGTGTCCATGTAGAGTAGCCAGAGCCAGTGAAGTAATTCCATTTTGTATATTCTTGCCTTAATTTCACTCTCGAGTTGCATGATGATGGGCCCTTGCCCTTCTTAGACGTGTTTGTAAAGCCAGTTGATAACAAATTCGTGACTTCAGTTCACACAAAAGAAGCAAATGAAGGTAAATGCCTGAACGCTTAAGGAGAATGCCCCACCTCTTATAAAAGAAGTGTCATCCGCTCATACGTCAACAGAGCATTCACTCATTGTTCTACTTGGCCCCTACTCCATCAAGAGCTTCAACGCCTACAGCAAGTCCTAGTGAACAATGGCTTTTCTAACAAGGACGTCCAGTCTATCATCATGCAAAAAATGGACGCATATTTGAGATGTCACAACCCCCGCCCTGAGAAACGCCCCCAATCCTTCTGCATTATAGATCTTTCATGAGTACAGCATACCGTACTGATGAAAGAGTCTTGAAGGAAATAGTTGAACGTAGAACTCACCCCATAAACCCTGAGGGCAAGTTGGAGCTCGGCGTTTTCTATAAAAACCTCAAAACCTCTAACCTCGTCTTAAAAAAATAACCCTTTCCGTGCCCAAAACCCCCTTAAAAGAAGTAAAGTCGTGTACGAATTTATCTGCCCGCACGAAGACTGTAAGCTTCGTCCTTCTTCCTATATAGGAATGACGACAACTTCTCTTTCCCGACGCCTCACTTGACATTTACAGAACGGAGCTCCAAAGAAACATTTTTCAGATACAAACTCTACCCTTTTGTCCAGGGAGATCTTTGTCGACAGCACTCGAATTCTCGACTCTGCTAATGACAGTCACCGGTTGGAGATTCAAGAAGCCCTTTATATGGAGAAAGTACCCACCATGAATATATATATATATATATATATAATATATATATATATATATATATATATATATATATATATATATATGTATATATATATATATATATATGTGTGTGTGTGTGTGTGTGTGTGTGTGTGTGTGTGTGTGTGTGTGTGTGTGTGTGTGTGTGTGTGTGTGTGTGTGTTTCTCTGTGTGTGTGTGTGTGTGTGTGTGTGTGTGTGTGTGTGTGTGTGTGTGTCATCTTGTGTCTAGCGTGTTCTAATAAAAGCTTCTATTTGGCCATATAGAAGATTATCAGAAGGCACGCTAAGACTTGATCTCTCTCTCTCTCTCTCTCTCTTCTCCCTCTTCTCTCGTTTCTCCAGGGGGAATATAAATACACAGTATAAACTTGAATTTACTTTGCCTACATGATGTATAACAGATTTCTATGGGTGAGAAAAAGCGCGCCTGTGGGGATTGTCAGGCTCACCCGTTTTATAAGGGTACGCGCAGATGCCACGGATGTGTGCCATGTAACATCTATTACTTAGATTAATGTATTATAAATTCTCCTATTTTAGTGAATTCACTCAAATTATTCAATTTTATAATGTGAGCACGGCTTACAATAGGTAATTTTTTTTTTTTTTTTTTTTGGTAGCGCTACTTTCTCAGTCGCACGCCTCCCTTGGCAGGAATCCGAGTCTTTGTTGTTCGCCAGGAAATCTTGGCGTCCCCTGAACTTGCGACTGAAAAGACTAGTTTACTACCAATTCATTTTACAATACAAACTCACATCACATAATCATCAAAAAATATATATGCATATGTACGCACACACACACACACACACACCCACACACACACACACACACACACACACATACACACACGTGTGTGTGTGTGTGTGTGTGTGTGTGTGTGTGTGTGTGTGTGTGTGTGTGTGTGTGTGTGTGTATTTGTTGCTATTGATTATATTTCAAGGTTTTGTATTTTACAACCCATACCAAGTAAGAGAGCTGAAACAATTGCTTCAGTAATCTATGATCACATAATCTGTAATTTCACTACTCCTAAGATCGTAGTTTCAGACAATGGTACTGAATTTGATAACAAAATCTTGGAAGAATTATGTAAGTTATTTAAAATAGACAAAGTAACTTTCAGGTGATTCATCCTCAGAGCAATGGTGTTGTAGAGAGGTTAAATAAAAAAATTATTATATGGCTTCGAGGTTTGATAAGCCCATGTAGTATAACTTGGGATACTTGAATTCCTTGTGTTAAATGTACCCTAAAAAAATTAATACAGCTACAGGAGAAACACCCCATTTTATATTTTTTTTGGGGGGAAGGACAAGATTCTCCCATATGAAATCTTGATTTCAGAACAAAAACCAGTGTATAGTATAGATTATTACATCTCAAATAGAATATATACATTTCAAGCTTTACATCAAAGAGTTAGGGAACATATGAAAGATTATACACAAGAGACGAAGAAGCAACAACACAAAATAACACATGAAATAGAATTACAAATAGGAGATTTGGTCACGACCAAATTATCATTTGTCCGTTTATTATTATTTCCTTGATTCTCATTTATTATTAGTTATATGTCAATTTTTTATTATTTACTATTTACAAGTTTGTTTATTATTTAACTATACATATGCATTTATTTATGTATTTTATTTATCATTTACATTATTATAGTTTTTATTTATTCATTCATCATTATTATGATTTTTTCGCATCCGACCTAGATATGGACCAAAAGGTCTCCTGTCGGCATGCTCCGCCCTTGTAATCCTTTGTAGGAGCTGACTACCGAAGAGATTATGGAGTTGCATTCTTTTTCACAACAAGAATCTGGGGAGGAAATTTCGTAAGGGGAGGAGAAGGTAACAGCCTCAGCAGAGCCACAACTCTCCAGTGCAATAGGAGAGATGCTTAAAGCATGGGAAACTGTTTCATCGTACATCAAGAAGTATCAACCTAATAAGGCAATGGCTATGCGCGCTACAAATTTATTTAACAAGCCCCTGGCTTCGCCAGCCCGGCTGCGCCGGGGGGCTTGGCCTGCGGCGCACCTCGCTTCGCTCGCGGGGGGCTACGCCCCACCTTCAAACAAAGGCTATGAAATAAACAACTGTAAATTATTCACCTCTTTTATTTTCGTCATTTTTGTTTTTTAGAAGAATATTTTTATTTAGACTTACGCCCACGTGTTTTTAGTCTATATTTTGGTGGAGTCCCGTAGATCCGCTCGAGTCCTCAAGATCCGCTCGAGTCCCAAAGATCCGCTCGAGCCCTCAAGATCCGCTCGAGTTCCAAAGATCCGCTCAAGTCCTCTAGATCCGCTCGAGTCCCAAAGATCCGCTCGAATCCTCTAGATCCGCTCGAGTCTCAAAGATCCGCTCGAGTCCTCTAGATCCGCTCGAGTCCCGCGACCGCGTATATGCGATTTATACCCTTACAGGGATGGCCCGTGTCACGGGGTCCGTCATTATAATCTTTTTGCCGGATCCCCGTTCAAATCGGTTAGGGACGTCGTGACATTGAATCATTTTGGAGACCTTTACTCTCGGACAGGGGTCTGCGTGTCCGCATTCTGCCGGGTTCTGACGGATTGGGAAAACCGATCGGGTCACAGTTTTTTAGTAATAGAGATAATAATGCTGTGTCGCATTCATTTTCGCCAAAATTTGAAGGGTAGATAAAACAAATGTCTCTAGACAGCTTCCTAGGGAAAAGGATTCTAAAGGAAGTGCCAGTTGTGCCAATGTTTCTAAATTATTTAAAGCTAGTGAGTCAGTCGAGATTATCATAGCGGCGAGTGAAGACGAATTTCCCTAGGTGGAATATTCTCCTCTTTCATCTCAATAATCCTCCCCCTTGTCTCCGTCTTCTTTACGCCAAGAGCTACCTTCTTTTTTTACAAAAACTGCAACAGTTTCTATATTCATTTTAATTGACTAATTATTTATTTTTTCCCATGTTCATTTACTTACCTTAAAACATTTTCATTTTATGCACTAATAATTAAAAACATATATATTTTGAATATTATTACATATTATTTTTGATTATTTTTTCTTAAGCATGGGACCCATAATCGTGTTTTACATTGATTCCTATGGGGAATTTGGTTTCATTTAACGAGTGTTTCGCATTGGGAGTAAGATTCGGGAACGAATTATGCTCGTTAAGCGAGGTTTTACTGCACTCTTTTACGAGTGTTTTATTGCAGAGGTCACACTAGAAAGGATTCTCTCCTGTGTGGGTCATCATATGCTTCTTGACTTGACTATTTCTTGAAAAAGCTGCATTACACAAATCACAATGAGTTTCTTTCCTACGTGGGTCATTATATGCTCCTTCATGTTATTTGTTAGAACAGGAGTTAAGAATAAGTAATAACCTAGATACACATCTTATCGGGTATCTGGGAAATTTTGGGTATCAAATACAGTTTGTAATTCACGAAACGAAACTCAAGCTCTACTTATATGTACATACTTGACCATTAAATATGGTCCTCTTCAGTATATACATTCAAGGTGAGGAAAACTCATATATGCCAGGTGTCAACATACTTTATTAGTCTCCAGTGGTTTGTAGTTCCATTATATTATAGGCTTATTAACCCATTCAACTCCGATGACAAGATGTCTTGTCATTTGGTCAAATAAAACAAAAAATCATAAAACACCAAAATGTTTGATCAAACACCAGAAAAATATGACGTCAGTCCTCGCTTCGCTGCGAGCGAAGCGAGGATTGACGTCATATTTTTCTGGTGTTTGATCAAACATTTTGGTGTTTTATGATTTTTTGTTTTATTTGACCAAATGACAAGACATCTTGTCATCGGAGTTGAATGGGTTAAGGTTGCATTTATGTGAAAAAGCTGCAGTGCGCAATTCACAGTGAAAAGGATTTTCTCCAGTGTGGGTCCTTACATGCCCTTCCAGGTGACCCTTTGGCATATGTCACAGTGGAAAGGCCTCTCTCTAGTGTGGGTCATCACATGTCTTGTTAGAGTACCACTTCACGAAGAAGATGCCTCACACAAGCCAAAATTAAAAGGTTTCTCTCCTGTGTGGGTCCTCATATGCTTTTTGAGATTACCCTTTACCGAGAAGGCTGCATCGCACAGGTCACAATGAAAAGGTTTCTCTCCTGTGTGGGTCATAATATGATGCTTCAGAATATTACTTTGTGTGAAAGCTGAATCACACAGGTCACAATGGAAAGGCTTTTCTCCAGTATGTGTAAACATATGATTCCTCAGCGTGCTCTTTTGTGAGAAAGCTCCATCGCAAACCCCACACACGAAAGGCTTTTCTCCTGTATGGGTACTTCTATGCTGCTTTAGTGTATCTTTTCGTGAGAAAGCTGCATCGCAATGATCACACCGGAAAGGTTTTTCTCCTGTGTGGGTCATCATATGCTGCTTCAGACTACCCTTTTGTGAGAAAGCTTCATCGCACAGGGCACAACGAAAAGGCTTTTCTCCAGTATGTGTAAACATGTGATTCCTTAATGTGCTCTTGTGTGAGAAAGCTCCATCACAGACCCCACACACGAAAGGTTTTTCTCCTGTGTGAGTGTTTCTGTGCTCTTTAAGATGATGATTTCTCGAGAAGGTCGCATCGCACAGGTTGCAGTGGAAAGGTTTTGTTCCTGTGTGGGTCATCATATGCCTATTCAGACTATACCTTCAGTGGGACAGAGGCGTCACACAGGTTGTCCTGCCGAAGAAGCAAAATATACTTTAGTGGCACATATTTCTATTCATACTCTATAGATTAGATGTCCGAATAAAAATATAATAAATGAGTGAACGAGGTACAGTAACAGTAGAGTTTTAAGCCAATTAAAACTAGGAGTGAATATCTTGGTATCATTCCAGTATTCATTACAAAGAGGAACTAGAAATCAGTTAAAAACATTAGGTAAGGTTGAATTAGATGTCATCTTATATGCAAATGCACATTTGCACATTCCATTGTTAGTTGTAGAAGAATCTGTTTTCCCAGAAGATTTACTGATAGTATTTGCATCTATGAGAAAAAAAAACTTGGTCATATGTCCTGCTGAGTTAGGGATCTTAGTGAAATCACAATTAATCCCAATTTAAATCAACCAAACTTAATACCAGGGACAGAAATCAAAGAGTTTCTAGAAATAGATAGGACAGATAACAATCATATTTTAGATAACGAGGCCGAGCGGTCCAGACCAACAGAAAGTAAAGTCATATATAGTGAACCAAATTCGGAGGTTCAAGAAATCCCAGAAATTAATAATTCATCAACTACAAATGAAGCCTTGCAAATTGTGGATGATGGCGTAATAAAGTCGACGTTATTACATTCCAGAGCAATTAACAGGGTAGAGTGCAGTTGAAAGGAGTCACTGTAGACTCTGAAAATTTAAACATCCCAGAATAAATTGAATTAAAAAAATTGAAATTGGACTCTGGTATCTATAATTCAAATAAGAACATGGTAGAAATATTAGTACTTTGAATAAAGACATAGTCTTAAGAAAAGGTACACAAATAGGATTGTTTCAAGTTTGTACACAACCCATCAAGATTTTAAATAAGAGAATTGAGGAGGTAGAATTGCCAATTTCATCAATCTATTCAGTTCAGGAAGAAACAGAGTATGGAAAGAAATACAGATATAAACTAGAACCTATTAGTGCCCTGAGTTGAATGAAAGTTTAGTTTCTTTACTTGTGAAGCTCAATAAAACAATTGCTTTGCCGGGAAACTAGCTATTGTAGATAAACTGATCACTGAAATGTTATCGCAGGATGTTATTGAACATAATATAAGTCAGTGGAGCTTCCCTCTGATTCTGGTGCCAAAATCAGATAGTACCATACGCCCAGTTATTGATTATAGGAAATTGAATAAACATACCATACACGACCGATTACCATTAGCAGTGATAGGGGACATTCTTAGAAGTTTGGGAACTGAGAATAGGTATTTTAGCACTATAGATATCAACTCTGTTTTTTAGCAAATAGAGTTGCACGAAGACTCACGAGAAATCACAGCATTTTCTACTCCAACGAGGCACTATGAGTTCAAACGAATGCCATTTGGATTATATAAGAGTCCATTAAATTACATGAGGATAATGAATACAGTTCTAGATGGGTTGTTAGGAAACACTGCCAGTGTATGTCTAGATGATATTTTGATAGTTTCCCAAACAGTGGCTGAGTACTTTAAGAAATTAGATTTGATATTCTCAAGGCTAGTTGAAACAGGATTGAAAGTGAAACTTGAAAAATGTGATCTTTTGCAGGACAGTGTTATTTATTTGGGACATAAGATTGACAGGCATGGATTTATAACAGTAAACTCCATGGTTGAAGCAGTAAAAAAAAAAAAAAAAAAAAAAAAAAAAAAAAAAAAAAAAAAAATCCAGTTCCAAACAATGTAGAAAAAGTTAGAAGTTTCTTAGGATTAACAGGATATTATAGAAAATTTATACAAAGTTATGTAGACATAGCTAACCCATTAAGTTCTTTGTTGAGGAAAGACTCAAAGTTCATGTGGAGACCTGCACAACAACACGCTTTTGAAAAATTGAAAGATAAACTTATTAGTTCTCTATTTTCAATATATCAAGACTATGATAAAGAGTTCATTCTTTATACTGATGCGTCTGACATAGGGTTAGGAGGTATACTGATCTAAGAGGGAAATGAAACTTTGAAACCGATAGCATACATATCTAGACTTTGTAATAGTGCATAGAGAAACTACTCTATAATTGAAAGAGAAACTTTAGCAGTGATATATTCATTAGAAAATTATAGAGATATGATACTGGGATATCCAATCAAGGTGTGGACTGATCATACAGGTATTCAGAACTTATTTAAGCGTAAGAATCTTAGGGGCAGACCAACAACCAACGAAAGGGTTGATCTATTTTGTTTGTAGTATAGACGAGCCAATAACCTTAGATGAGGAAATAATAGTAATGAAACAGAGGGATGATAAGACATGCGACTCATGAGCCCAGTATTTGATGAACCCAAGAGGAAATCCTCTAAAACTACCAAAAGGGTATAATTTAGAGGAATTTCGTTTGACTAATGGACTTTTGTATAGAAAAACAGTTGTAAATGGGAAAAATATTTCTAGAGGCCCAGTGAATCAGTTGGTAATACCACAAACTCTTGTACAAGAGGTATTGAAGTTACTTCATGATAGTGATTGTAGTTCACATCCAGGAAAGGATAAAACTTATAGACAAGTACAACTTAAAACATTTGGCCTGGTATGAAGAAAGATATATATGATTATATAGAAAATGTTTGAAATGTGTTAAGGTGAAAGGAAATACACCAAAACCTGCTCCAATGTTATCATATCCCATTCCGCAGAAACCTTGCGAAAGAGTTCACGTAGATACATTGGAGTTACCTATGTCAGAAAATGGGTATAAATATGTATCTGTTGCCGTTAATTATCTTTCAAGATTTTGTATTTTACAACCCATTTCAAATAAGAAAGCTGAAACAATTGCTTCAGTAATCTATGATCAGATAATCTGTATTTTCACAACACCTATGATCTTAGTTTTAGATAATGGAACTGAATTTAATAACGAAATATTGGAAAACTTATGTAGATTATTTAAGATCCAGAAAATCAATATTTTAGTGAATCATCCTCAGAGTAATGGAGTTGTAGAGAGGTTAAATGAGAAAATTATTACATGCCTTATGAAATCTTGATTGCAGAGCAGAAACCTGTGTACAATATAGATGATTATATCTCAGATAGGATTAATATATTTCAAACTATACACCAAAGAGTTAGAGAACATATGCAAGAGTATACACAAAAGATGAAAAAGCAACAACACAAAATAACACATGAATAGAATTGAAAATATGAGATTTATTCATGGCCAAAATACATTCATCCCATAATAAACTTTCACCAAGGTACTTAGGTCCATATCGGGTAATTGATTCTGCAATTGGAAGTAAATACAAGATCTTACACTCAGAAACTAGGGAAGTATCAATTAATCACTTAGATGATATGATGGTTAGGATACATATGACACCCAGTATTAGTTTTAAAGAAACTCTAAACCCAGAAGAGTATAAGGAGTATGTTGATGAAAATACTTTGAATTGATGATTAATCCAAATACGTTTTACAGATGAAGACTGCAATAATTTTTGTAATTTGTATGGTGCTTGATTGTGATGGGAGACCTAAACTACTGGAACTTGTTCTACCGCTGGAACTTTGGTCAGACATGAAGACCTGGAGCCTGGTCAGTCATGAAGACTTGGACCCTTGCCAATACATAAGGACAATGCCACTAAGTATTAAACTATATTTTGTGAAGCATTGAAAATTTATGCAATTTCAACAGTGTGTGTCCTAGACAAAAAGTTAATTAAGTGTGTATGAATATAACTTTCATAACATATTGCCTCTCTCAATATCTTTGAAAAGATGAAAACATTCTCAATTGAAATTTAATGTTGCTGTTCTTATTCAAAGTAGTAAGTTTTGCAAATTTATTTAACATTGAATCTATAGCTGTGTTACAAACTATTTGGTTTTATGTCTTTTTGTTGTTTCTGACATTTAATGATGTGCACTTATTTCTGCTCGATTTGTTTTCTTTTTTATGTTATTGACATTTATGCAATTTGGAAGAGTTACTTATTTCTTTGAAACTTTATGAGTGACATATTTTTTATGATACCATCCATTTTGCCAGTCTATGCAGAAATAGTTTAAATATTTAGCTTCTTGTATATGAAATTTTCCAAGTATGTTTTAGCGAGCCCTGTAAGAGGGTAGTAGAAAGTAATTGGTCGGGGCGACCAAGGGTAGCTGCCGAGCCCTGTAAGAGGCTGGTAGATAAATGTAGACAATTATGTAGAGGTGTAGGTGGCGGGAATTTCATTATTACGAGTTAGATGTTTTGAAAACAATAGCCGCGAAGGAGTTACATAAACTCTCTCACCATCTAAAGTTTATAAACAACAGCTAGGGTACAGATTTTAATGCTGAGGTGACAATATATTAAGGGGGGCTGAACACCTTGAATCATGAAATTTCCTCCAAAAATCGAATTTTAGATATAGGCATATTTGAATAATATAAACATCCTAAAAGCAAAATATGAACGACCTTTTCCTCCCCAACGTAATGGAGGGAGTTTAAAGGGCCCGGGAGGCGTGTCAATTTAAATGGCTCACGCAAGATTAGGCCCTAAATATCTATGAATATGTTTTGTTTTCGCTTGTCTAATTCCATGAAATGACTATATATTGTACGTCTGGCATCAGCGTGACTTCCTCTTCCGTGTGGTGTGCATAGCATGTTTCAAGCCTAAGTTACCCATCAAACATCAGAGTAGATTGATGCATAAACACCTTACTGACTGTGGCGATATTGTGTTCCTGTGCCGCTGTTTGCTTATTTCCTGGACATTACTACACTTACTAGATCTTCAATCATCAACTGCATCACGATGAAGAGGAAAACCAAGGAAAATATTTAAAAATTGAGCCAAAAGTGGAATGAAAATGTGTTAGAAGGAGGGCAAGGCGTGAGAGGCTTGAAGGAGGGCCTCGCGTGTCACCACCACCTCCACTGCCAACACCATCTCCACCACCAAATACCACCACACCTGACAACACAGCTGACAAAGTGCTTTCTTCCAAATGAAGAGAAGAAGATGAGGGAAATTCAGAGGGAACAAGAGAAAATAGCTATCGAAGGAGAAACATACGGGACTGGGATCGCGCCTGTGTAGGACCAAACACCTTTTTGGTAAGCTTTGTCATTGAGCATAGAGAAGGCGCTCATTGCTGGTAAAAATAAACCACTCTGCAATGATTTGACAAAGTGATGACACCCCAGCAGTGAGGTTTTAAACCAGTAAAAGCTCAAAATCTTCAATTCTGAAAAGGACCGCTTGGCGAGCAACAAATATATCTTAATGTAATATGTATAGTAGATATGTATATATATGAAAATATTTATTGTCAACTTATTCAATATACATTATATAATATTGTGTGTGAATATAATGAAAATCACATAATAAATAACAGAGATATGCAATGCTGAAAACTTTAAACGCTCGTATCTCAAAACCACAGATATTTGCAATAGAAAATATGCCAAAAAAAATTAATCAATTGTAGCAGCCTAAAAATGCTTCTGGTAGTGTATAATAGGTTATTCCCACGCCTGGTTTTTTTTTTTTTTTTTTTTAACAAAGCGACGGGCTCATCTAAGTGAAAAAAAACGCGGTAAAGGGGTGACGGAAGTGACCATACTTACGACATCTATATCTCACGTCATATAACAAATTTGTAAAAAAACAGGCGTGAAAGTGTTTACAGGATCTTTAAGTATTACCATGAAAAAGCAGAAGTACGTAGTACAAAAATACGACGTATATATTCGATTACGTCAAAACAACGTTATGACGTCAAAACGTAGCAAGTTCTTGGGTTCATGATAGATTTCTACCTATATTTTAAACAAGTTGACAGACTATAAACTTTTTATAAGATTTTTTTTTTTTTTTTTCTTTTCTTTTTTGTTAAGGCATTCAGTCCCCCTTGGTCGTTCCGCTTCGATGTTGAGATTGCTTGTGTAAGCAGTATTGCTTAAGACAGTGTAAGTCTTTCTGATTGGAGAAAAGTAGAGGATACAAATTTATTGGTACATGGGGGAAAAGTCATGGGGGTGCTTCTATGTCCTTGACCCTGGTGAGGTTGTGATGCAGAGTGTTGCGTGGTTTATGTGCTACGTGTATGTTTTTGTCCCGGAGTATCCTGGCCGTTACCTCTGATACACCTTTAATGTATGGAATGATGACCCTGTGTCCTGTGTGAGGGGATTGTGTCTCGGTGCGTCGTGTCCTCGTCCATTTCCGTACGGTCCGATTCGGATAACCGTTGGTTCGGAAAACGTCACGTAGGTGCCTTTTCTCTGCCCTCATCGCATCTGTCGTGGAGCAGTTCTTGTTTGCTCGGTTCCATAACGTGCAGATTAGGCTTCTCTTGTGGCAGTCTCGGTGGTAACTGTCATAGTCTAGAAGTATGTCTGTGTGTGTGGGCTTTCTGTATACGCTGGTCTCGAGGTGGTCTCCTTCTCGTGAAACTAAGATGTCCAGTCGTCCGGTACTCGTAGCGACTGGAAGAGGAGGGGGACCCGGGCAGCTTCGGCAGTGCGGAATACCTCTCCCAATTCCAACCACGGGCAGTATAACAAGCTCATTTGAGTACTGTATATTTTTCCCACCCCTGAAGACGGTCCTAGGACTAGGACCGAAACGTCGGGCAATAAACTTCCCACTTTGAGTCTGGTGTTTACGCTTCTCCCCTTTCAACATGGATCCTAGACTCCAGATCTTCGCATATACATATATATATATATACTGTATATATATATATATGTATGTATATACATATATATATATGTATATATATATATATATATATATATATATATATGCAAAATAAATCACTAAGCACACGTGACAACAATACTTGCAGAAACCACTTGGAAAATAAAAGAGATGAATACCAAACGTTTTCGTCTATTCAAGACATCATCAGGATACCCTGATGATGTCTTGAATAGACGAAAACGGTCGGTATTTATGTCTTTTATTTTCCAAATGGTTTCTGCAAATACATGCATATATATGTATATATATATATATATATATATATATTTATTTATATATATATATACAGTATTTATATATATATATATATATATATATATATATATATGTGTGTGTGTGTGTGTGTGTGTAATACTGGGACATTGTGACAAGTTGATGAAGGTGGATAAAGAAGTCATGGGTCTAGTTCCGAGTTTTTTAGTTTATTCCTGACCGGTTTCGCTCCATGCTTCTCAGCGAAAAAAAAAAAAAAATACACGGGAGCGACAAGCGATTTCGCTCGGGAAAGTTGCAATGTCGCTCTCGCAAATCCAATAGCGGGAGCGATCCCCCACCAAAAAAATCGCTCCCGCGGCAAGATTCAACGTTTTTCATGCATTATCCATCATTTGGCAATCCCTGAATCCCATCACCATTGGTGAAAGGATCAGAGCAAACACAACTTACCCGTGATCAATCATTGCATTATCAATCGATATCATAAACGTAACGCATCAATCAACTTTAATTTGTTGATGTGCGTACGTATGTGTACGCGGTATAGCTGCTAGAGTTCAATGGCTGCGTTTCAGCTGCATGCGCGCGTATACTAGTACATGTTGACTAGACTCTGCATGACTATCGTGCTACATAATGTCGCTAGTTGCGAATTGCATTGTACCTGTATGCAGGAAAGTTCATTGGTTGCATGCAGCTAGCTGCCCAATCAACGCGCTGACTACATGTACAATGCACCATACCCAATACCACATCACCGCATGCATACGTACACTGTACATATGCAAACTCGCTCGAGGCCCAGGAGGGAAACTGGGAAATCCCATTTATAACCTCGTTCGCGTATTTATGAGAAAACAAAATAGAATCAAATGTTTGGTTAGTAATTGAAAGTAAATAAATTTAAGTATAAATATGAACATTTGATAATTATATATACATGGCTCTGGAAGTATCAAAAATGGCTCCGGTGGAAAAAAAAAAAAGGGCTCTGAAAAAAAGTACTTCCCCCCCCCCTGATGCTTCTTATATATATATATATATATATATATATATATATATATATATATATATATGTATATATGTATATATATGTATATACATACATATATATAATATATATATATATATATATATACCTCACCCCATTTTGTTAATTGATTCCACAGGTTGCAATTTATATCGAAAAGTCAAAACAATCTCACTATTAACCGCAAATAACCACTCCCTATTGCGGGCAGAGCTGGTGGGAGCCTCTTCACACTCACACAATCTGTGATTCATGTGTCAGAAGAACAAGCCTCATATAAAGGTACCAGTATAGCTTTCTCTTCCATTATTTTCTAATTTTTTGTAAGTCTTCCCCTCCTATGTTTCGTTCATCCTTCTCGGTCACCTCTTCATTTTGTTTATTCCCCTCTTTTTTAAGGTCTCACTAATGGTGGTATTTTTGTTTTTCATCCTTTCATTTTCATTTTCTACTTTGATTAATTCCTTTTTCAAATAACTTACCCCGTTATTTGTTTCCGTATTTTCTTTCTTTAATTCCCTCAGTTCTTTATAGGTTTCGTTGTACTCATTCTTTAGGGGCATAATTTATTTCTTTATTTTCATAATCTCTTGATTTCATGTGTAAGAAGCTAGATGAGGCTAGTAAATAAAGGTAGACAATTAGGCAGAGAGGTAGATAGAGGGTTAGGTGTCAAGAATTTAATTCTATGAGTTGGATGTTTAGTAAACAACATTTCGTAGGCGATGAAATTGCACAACCTCGCTCCCCGCCTAAATGTTTACAAACGGCCGTCGGGGACCCGCTTTTCATTGCTATACAACGTTCATTTTTGTGCTGATAGACCAATATGTAAACTAAGTCAGGTGTGCATTGATTTCAAGATTGTTTGCGTAAGCAGTATTGCTTACGGGGTTTGTGGCAGCCTTTTTGATTGGAGAAAGGGTGGAGGAAATTCAATTTGTTCACGAGAGTAAAGTCACGCACTTAGGGGAGGTACATAGATGTATAATAATACTGATGACCCACTTTCGGAAAAGAATAAGCGAAGATATAGAGATCTGTATATTTCGATCACTTACTGTGATCCTCTTCAGCAGATATCTGCTGAAGAGGATCACAGTAAGTGATCGAAATATACAGATCTCTATATCTTCGCTTATTCTTCTCCGAAAGTGGGTCATCAGTATTATTCAACAAATGTGCTACGACATTTCTTTGTTGTTATAGATGTAAAAGTAAAGATCATTGGACAAAAGAAATCATGACGTCATTGCAGAGCTGATTTAGTCAACTAATTGAGAATTCTTAAGGGGAATCCCTTGGTGTAACTCAGAGAACCAAGTTGATAAATATTCGGGAAGAAAAGAAAAGAAAATCAAGTTCCATTTAATTCCCCTCTCTTAGAGTGGGTTTACACGGTCGTCGAACGCGGTTCGACAGACACGTGATTAAAGTGATGTGTGAACGGGGTATTTGGTTGTCGAACCATGTTCGACAACCAGATACCCCGTTCACACATCACTTTAAACACGTGTCTATCGAACCGCGTTCGACGAACCGTGTAAACCCCCTCTTAAACATAGTAATACTATTGAAAATCCCTACGGATGAAAACTGTGAGTGATTCTCATGCGTAACAAAGATAGGATAGTGGTTAAAAGAAATTAGAAAATGAGAGGCGTGCTATTAGAGAGAAAAACGCACGAAAGACGACACATAGAGACGACAACACACTCGGTGGCGCGGTTGGTAGAGCGCTGGGCTGGGAAGTACGGTGGTGCTCGCAGTACCTGGTTCGAATCCTGCCCAGGGCCGAAATTATTTCGGTATCGCTGAGCTTCGGGTCGTTACTCTGACTCTCGTGGGCGGGGAGTTGTGTGTGTGTGTGTGTGTGTGTGTGTGTGTGTGTGTGTGTGTGTGTGTGTGTGTGTGTGAAAGGTCATAGCATTACCCATAGATCGGTCATACGAGCTCTGAGCTCTCTTCCGGGAGGGAAATAGCTGTCGATCACGAGTCCAACACGTGATCCAAAGACCAAGGTAAAAGACCAAGGTGAATACAGAATGGTGAAAGAGAACCACAGAAGGGAATAGCGGAGACGGAGCTAACACCATGATCTCGTCTCCTTTTCTATATCTACGATTCTACTCAGTCTTCTGTCATATTTATTAAATCCACAACAGAATTCTTCTTCATAATGCCTTAAAACATGATCTCATCTCCTTTTCTATATCTACGATTCTACTCAGTCTTCTGTCATATTTATCAAATCCAGAACAAAATTCTTCTTCATCATGCCTTAAAACATGATCTCATCTCCTTTTCTATATCTACGATTCTACTCAGTCTTCTGTCATACTTATTAAATCCAGAACAGTGGTATTTCGATGTTTACACTACGCCTCGGTATTGTGCCACAAGATGTCTCTGCTCTTTCGATGTTTACTTCATTTCATCGTCATTTCCTTGTATATTTTGATTCCTTTTAAATTCCTTCAATATTCACTATTTCAACTATATCAAATTATCACGGATATCCACAAACACTCCCGCTCCCATTTAACACAAACTTTTCCGGTTATATTTAAAGTTGTGAAATTCCGCTGTTTCTCGGGAGCTTTAGTTGAGACGTCTTGTGTGTGTGATTAACCATGGTCTTGGATCACGTGTTGGACTCGTGACCGAAAGTTATTGACCTCCCGGGTGAGAGCTTAGAGCTCGTATGACCGATCTATGGGTAATACTATGACCTTACAGGCACACACACACCCAACTCCACACCCACGAGAGTTGAAGTAACACCCCGCAGCGCAGCGATACTAAAATTATTTCAGTCCTGGGTGGGAGTCGAACCCGGACTGTCGTTGTGGCGGGCGAGAACTCTAACCACAGCGCCACGAGGTAGATATGTGTGTATTCACCTTGGTCTTTGGATCGCGTGTTGGACTCGTGATCGACAGCTATTTCCCTCTCGGAAGAGAGCTCAGGGCTCGTATGACCGATCTATGGGTAATGCTATGACCTTACACACACACACACACACACAACTCCCCGCCCACAGAGTCGAAGTAACGACTCGAAGCGCAGCGATACCGAAATAATTTCGGCTCTGCGCAGGATTCAAACCAGGTACTGTCGCACCTCCGTACTGGCAGTCCAGTACCCTATCAACAGCGCCACCAAGTCGTGTGTGTGTGTGTGTGTGTGTGAAGTTGAAAATAACAGCCTTTTTGCAATTATCTTAGTTATTTCTAATATTTTCGATTTTTCTGATGATGGATTTTCCTTCAGGTGGATGAGCATAAACTAAGTTTGCATTGCCTTCCATTTATTTAATGTTTCGTATTTGATAATACATCTTAAGGGTTGTCTGTAATGGCATAAGACAAAAAATCACAAGTGATGTGATAACAATTAACATAACAGGAATGAACAGAAATGATTGTTGGTACTTGTGAAATAAAACCTACAGAGGGAGAAAACTGAAAATTGTCATATCTCTTATAGGTGAGTCTGATGCTGTCTGGAGGAGTAGGGCAGGGTAGGTGAAGGGGCCTTACTGAAGGTACTGGAGTCAGCTACATGGGAGAGGAAGGGGGAGGAGGAGGATTTTTTTTTTTTTTTTTTTTTTTTACAAATTAGTCAGATCTTTGCAGTTGAGATGAGGTCAAGGTTGGTTGGGAGGGGTATGCAGAGTTGGAGGTGGAAGGGGAGGAGGTGGAAGAGAAGGAAGGAGAGGAGGGGGGGAGGAGATAACAGACAGAATGTCCGAGCTCTGTTAGTGAGTGAAGAATTAGATAAAGGTATGATAGAGAACATGTTGGATTGGATGTTGATGAATGGGCCTCCATCTCTTGTATGTATTCCCTCAAGCAGTTGAAGTCATCTGGGGTCCTCACAACTGCCAATGATCTAATGAAATTAACCAGTGTCCCCATATTAATTTCTAGGTTTTATATATACATACATATATATATATATATATATATATATATATATATATATATACATATTTGTATACATATACATACATATATATATATATATATATATATATGTATTATATATATATATACATATATTTATATATATATATATATATGTATATATATATACATACATATATATATATATATATATATATATATATATATATATACATATATACATATATATATATAGATACACATATATATATACATATATATGTATATATATACATATATGTATATATATATACTTATATTGTTGAGACATTCTGACAAGTTGACTAAGTGGAGTAGGAAACATAGGCATACAAAACTAGTCAGCAATAAACTCAGACTAAGACTCCTGTGTTTCCTACTCCACCTAGTCATATATATATATATATATATATATATATATAGATAGATAGATAGATACAAACACATATATACACAGATGATGCAAAACTACTAAGAAAGTACAGAAAAAGACTGTTAATTGCTACAGTGAGACCTTGACAAATTCTGGGAATGGAGCCAAAAGTGGAAGGTGAACTTCAACATAAGAAATGTAGTATAATGGAGTTTGGAAAAAGTAAAAAAAGAATATCAGGACAATATAAAATTGGTACAAAGGAAGTAAAGAAAGTTAGTTCCAAAAAGGACCTAGGAGTAATTATCACCAAAGACATGTCCCCAGACAAGCATATAAACAAAATAGTCGGGAAACCTACAATCTACTAAGATCAATAAAGGTGGTTTCTAATTACTTGGATGAAGTAATGATAAAAAAGAAATATATATATATTAGTCACAATGATAAGACCAAGATTGAAGTACACTGTGATGCTATGAACACCCAGTACAATATATATATATATATATATATATATATATATATATATGTGTATATCTATATATATAAATATATATATATATATATATATATATATACATGCTAATAAGAACACGGGTACATGTGTTCAGTTTTGCAAAGTAGACCACTTGAGAAAAAAAAGGAACTAACGAAGCAGTACTTGTTGCACTGAAGATGTAATATACGAAAGTGCTCTGCTTCGTTAGTTTCTTTTTTCCAAGTGGTCTACTTTGCATATATGTATATATATACATAGATATGTATATATATATACATATATATGTATATATATGTACATATATGTATATATATATATATATATATATAATATATATATATATGATATATATATATATATACATATATATATATATATATATATACATATATATATATATATATATATACATATATATAAGGAAATTAGAAAGAATCCAAAGAGCAACAACAAAGACAGCCCCAACACTTTCAAAACTGGCATACAAATATTAACTAAACTGGAACTAACAACCCTGGAACAAAGAAGAGAAAGAGGTGATCTAATGGCTACTTACAGAAGAGAAACTTGTAGAGAGTAAGTACTTTCGTATATTCCATCTTCAGACTAAATGAAAGAGATCCAGAGTTGTGTTTAAATGTAAGTATCAGGTAGCAGCCATAGGGGGGAGGGGGGAGACAATACAATGCAGGTGGGGGGGGTTAACCTTACCTCCATCGACCTGACCAACACATATGGTTCAATCTGCCGGAAACATCTTGGTCACCATTTGGGTTACCAATGTATCAATTTATCACATTTAAAATGTCCATAGCTTAAATTTATATTTTAATCATAAGTGCCTGATATTAAGCAAGATTCTATTACATTCCCCCATGTAGGTTCTTCCCTTTGGCTAAAATTGTTGCCTTAAACCAATCAATAAGATGATTGTATAATATTTTGTGTTGAAATTACACATTTTTTTCCTGGGCACATCTCACACTATATTTATATTGGGAAATCCCTGCTTCCAATTTTTTCCCAGTTTGTCCAATGTAAAATTTGTCATAATCTTCGCATGGAATTTTATAGAAAACACCGTTGTTGTTAGGCTGGCTGTTCTTAATTAAAGTTTTCTTAATGGTGTGGTCATATCTAAAAGCTACTTTGATATCCAATTTCTTGAGTATGTTGACAACACTAAGAAAGCTTTCACAAAAAGAAAGAATAAGTGTATTAAGTTGTTTATGGTTTTCTTGTTCTTGGTTGTGTGCTTTGTAAAAGCGTTTCTTGGCAGTATTGTGACACTGATTAGGAATATGAGTGAGATATTTTAACTTTTCCCCAATATTCCAGATAGTTTTAACTTCATCATCAATAAATTCAGGATCTGAAATCCTGTAAGCTCTCAAGTACATGGAAATAAAAACTGATCTTTTTACATTGATATGGTGATTAGAATAAAAATGAATGTAGGAAAGAATGTTGGTAGGTTTCCCATTGACTTTTGTTTTTGGAATACCATTATCTCAATTATTTCAACATCCAAAAAGGGCAAGCTGTTGTTATTTTCTATTTCCAGAATGAAGTTGATGGAGGGTACCAATGAATTTAGATTGATAAGGAAATCATCAATAGATAGGTTATCAGGCCAGAAACACAAAACATTGTCTACATACCTGAATCAAATAACTTTTTCATTTTCAATAGTTGATAATAAATGTTTTTTCAAAATATTCCATGTAAATGTTAGCTAAAACTAGTGAAAGACAATTCCCCATAGCCATCCTGAAGGTCTGTATGTAATATTTCCCCTCAAAGACACAAGAAGAATCATTTACACACAGACTTATTAATTAAAAAAAAAATTACAAGGGATCCCATCAATACTGTTACCTAGAATATTTGAAAGAAAGGTACATCTTGAATTGGAACATGAGTAAAGAGCCCAGTAACATCAAAACTAACTAAATTGTAAGGATAATCAACCCTTTGCTATTTTGAATAAATGAGTTAGAAACAGTACCTGCAAAAGGAGAAAGCTTTGTCACAAACCACTTAGAAAGCTTATAGCTCATAGAGCCTACAGAACTGATGATGGGCCTAATGGGATGGTTTGGCTTGTGAGTTTTAATAAGCCCATACAAATAAGGTGTTGAAGGATTTTGTGTAGAAAAATATTTGATCAAATCTTCTCTACCTTTAAGTAATGTTCTTAATTCTTTATGGAAATTCTTATTTACCGTGTCACTAGGATCTTTGTTAAGTTCAAAATAAGTGTTTTTATCTTGTAAGTGATCAATTACTTTGTTAACATAATCACTTTTATCCATAATAACTAGGGTGTTGCTTTTATCAGCTTTAGTTATGTGTAGAGATGTGTCTTCCTTTAAAGTTAACATGGCTTTAACAAATCTTTTTGGAAATGTGTTAATGTGCAAGTATTGCAACTGTGAGACAGGCAAACATTTATATAAATGCCCAATAAAGCAAATAGCAATAGACTCAAGCAATCACTCAAACTGCAAGATGTGGTGCTATTCTGAAACTTTACCACATTATGTAAATTACGCCCAAATATTATGGGTTCCTTTTCTGGGACAGGGTTTTCTGTGCAATATTTGAATATAACTTGAGCCAAACAAGATTTCAAACTCATATATTTTGCCTCCCACCTACTCAATAAGTGCTGGAATTTTTGGATTGTTTTAATCCCAACCTTTTGCCCTCTTTAATGACCTACAGCATTATCATCAATCAATCTAAAACGTTTTATAGTTGCTACAATCATGTTGGACCAGAGGTTTTCAAACTGTTTTCTTAAGTACCACATGCTTACACTGTACTATAGTTTAGCTTTCTTGGTTCCTCTCCAACACTAAACTTAATCATCAAACATTAACTGTCTACCAATAGTTCTCGGATTGTAGACCACTTTATGAGATTCTGTGGCCCCATGTGCGATCAAGAACCTTAGACTGAGAATATCTGTTAGGCAGACATTCGGGGCGAACAAAAACACCATGTTCCCGGTAGGTGTGTCTTCAAATAACGCATTTACTACCTGGGTCTCTTCGACTTATACTTACAAATTACGTGACACTTGCAATTCTTGCGATATCACCCACAGTATTTCCGATTTACACTGTTTGCACTCAACTTCAAATAAATAATATATGTTTAGAGAGCACTTGACTACATGAATTATGCAGGGGTGACCACTCTTTCTGAACTAACTGGTCATGGGAGCGATGATTAATTCATAACTGATTTTTTTTTCCAGTGTTCTGTATTTTTCTAATTGTCACCGTTTTTGTAAAGTTAATGCACTTATTTGAATATATAATAATGTATATCTTGTGTAATTTGATTACTTGTTTTTGTTTACATGTTCTAGAGCGCCTGTAATTGACATGTTGAGGAGAATGATATATATATATATATATATATATATATATATATATATATATATATATATATATATATATATATATATATATATATATATATATATATATCATTAAAAGTGATGGCTAGTTTTGCATTAATTATTTTCTTATAGGTATTTTCCATATACCATATTATAGATTTATGTTCCTTAGAAAGGAAATTTATGACTTGGCTGTATGTAGTCATATTAGCTAGATCGCGATTTCGGGTTCTAGACCCTTCTTCAGTAGCTATTGGGATGTACTATCTTATAGGATAAGAATTAATCCGATGAGTCTAATGAAAGTTCTAAGTTTTATACTAAGCCTTCAAACTGGCTAATCATACTAGGGGAGGTCATCCGGTATTTCGGGCAGTGACGAAATGTCACGTGCACTAGGAGAGCCTCCGGGTGCGTGTTGTGGCTGAATTTTGTCTCGTCTTTACACTTGTGGTGTTTTGTCCCATATTGGCGTTTGTGGTGTTATGTCTCGGGACACTGCCTTAAGAGACTGTAGGGCGCGAAAACACGAAAAATTCTGGAAAATTAACGAATTATTTTAGGTAAACATTTCAAAAGATTCTCTATGATGGTGGTAACTCTTTGGCCAAATATTACAGCTCAATTCCGTTTCTTTCCTTATATATAAAATAAAATAGATAAATATTTGGCAACCTCTGGCAACCCCATTGCATGAAAAAACATTCTGTATATTGAAATAAAGTCAAAATTTTGATACCCAGTTCTGTTTTGTTTACTATAATTAATATACATGGAGATATCTGGCAACTTGCCCAACACTAATCGTCAATCACCACAAGGATCTCGGTATCTCTTCAAAGCTAAAGGAGAAAGGATGTCGCCCTGTCGCGTATCTGTTAGCCTACCAGTCATGCATGCGATCGTATTATCTTTTTTTCTACCAACAGGTATTCAAAATATTCTCTATGATGGCTGTAACACTTCGACCAAATATTACAGCTCAATTCCGTTTCTGTTCTTATATATAAAATGAAATAGATAAATTATTGGCGACATCTGGCAACCCCATTGCATGAAAAAAACATTTTGTATATTGAAATAAAGTCAAATTTTCGATAGCCAGTTCAGTTTTGTTTAAAGTTTTAAACGGAAACGTAAAAAAATAGACAATGTCACGAGTGAGTACGCGGCCGGAGGATTTTAAATGCCGGTGCGCTCCTTTAAACTTTAAATGCCTCTCCTAAAAAGTTTATGTTTTTTATATTCAAATAACCATATCTCTGTTTCTTTTTGTCCGATTTCATTCATTCTTTCGAATTTGTAAAGAGAAAGAGTAATTCTTTAATTTGATTAGAAAAAAAATAAAGGAAACTGTAACTTAATTTTTTTGCTTAATCTATCATAGCAGATTATCACTCAAGTTTCTACTATTCAAAATAAAAAAAAATCATAAAAAATAAAAGAGAGTAGGAAAAAATCTAACTTAATGAAGTTGTTCCCAAGACTCTAATCTTTCATTTCCTACATAGTAGGCTGATTACCTATGCCTATGGATACTTCAATGATTACAGATACTATCATATAAAAAAAAAGACAGAAAAAATTAACTACACGTAATATATACAATAATACTCTTTCCGATAGAGTAAGTATACATAAGTTCACCAAAGAAATTGAACAACTTTTATGACACGTTCACCTATAAGCACTTCCCACAGTCCCTGGTTCTAGCGAGTGCCCCCAAAGATATAAGGACTCCACCATCAGTGCCTATATCAGAAGAGCACTAACTCATTGTAGCACATTGGAACAAGTGCATAATGAAATAGAACGTTCTACCCAAGTACTGCTCAATAATGGGTTTAGTGAAAAAGAGATAAGCCACCAAATAAAGAGAATAATGGACGGCTGGCATAAAAACAACAATAACAACCCGTCAGCATATAAAGAAGATGAACGCATAATGAAACAAATTATCAAAAGAAACATCAAACCAGTCAATCCAGAAAAATTACTCAACCTGGTAATTTATTATAAAACCAAGAAAACTAGCCACCTCCTTATTAGAAACAGCC
>NC_134788.1:67419362-67454362 GCF_046742065.1 Oratosquilla oratoria | reverse complement strand
CCGCAAAGAAGCTCATATAACTTTCAATTCCTTTATCCATATCATTGATATATATAGCAAACATTATTGGGGCAAAAACTGTTCCTTGTGGAACACCACTGATCACTTCATCCCAATTAGAGTGTTTGTCTCTTATCGCCACTTTAATTTTTCTTTCATGCAAGAAGTCTTCCATCCACTTCAGTAGTTTGTCCTGTATTCCTCCTGCAGTTTCTAATTTCTTAAGTAACTTCTTATGTGGCACCTTATCAAGAGCTTTTTTTTAGTTCTAGAAGTGCACAATCAGCACATCCATCTCTTTCTTGTATTACATCTATTAGCCTTGAATAGAAACACATTAAGTTTGTGACGCACGATCGTTCTTGTCTGAATCCAAATTGCCTTGGATTTAGTACTTTTTTCCAAATGCCTTACCCATCTAGTTTTGATCATTCTCTCACAGATTTTAGCTATCGTACTTGTAAGAGAGACCGGTCTATAGTTAGTAGGGTCTTCCTTGTTTCCCCCTTTATATATTGGTACTATATTTGCTCTTTTCCAATCTTCTGGAACTTTTCCCTCTTTCAATGAACTGTTTATTAGGCTATGTATTTTGTCTGTTAGTTCATTCCTGCATTCTCTCTAAATCCAGTTTGCCATTTCATACGGTCCATGCGATTTTCTGACATCGAGGTTACTCAAGTGTTTCATTGTTTCATTTCTTGATACTTCTATCTCTTTCATAGGGGGAACTCTCTCCTCCCATTCTATATCTCTAGGTTGTATGTTCTCCCTTGTAAACACCGATTTAAAATGCTTTCTCATAATTTCTGCCATTTCTTTTTCATCTGTGTATTCGACTCCTCCTTGTCGTAGTTTCTCTAATTCTTGTTTGCTTTTCAGTTTGTTGTTTACATATCTGTAAAATAATTTTGGTTGATCTTTACATTTTTCTATGACATCTTTTTCGTATTATATCTTTTCTTCTCTGCGCACTTGTACATATTCATTTCTATAACTAGTATACATTTTCCATTTTCAGGTCTTTTGTCTTTTTTTTTTTCATTTTATCCAAGCTTTATCCCTTTTGTCTTTTAACTCCCTACATCTTTTGTTGTACCAGCACTTTACGTAAACTTTTTCTTGCTTTTGTCTTGGCACATACTTTTCCACTCCTTCTTTATCATTTTTTTGTCAAAATACTCCATTTCTCTTCTACTATTGTTTCCTCCTCGTGTATTCTTTCCCGGTCAGCTTTTTGAAAGATTTTTCTTTATTTTTCTTTTATTTTGTCAAAGTTTGTTTTTCTATATATCAATCTTCCCTTTCTATATTGTTCTTTTTCGTGTATTTTTCCTCATTTAGTTCCAGTTCAACCAATATTCATTTTATCCAAGCTTTATCCCTTTTGTCTTTTAACTCCCTACATCTTTTGTTGTACCAGCACTTTACGTAAACTTTTTCTTGCTTTTGTCTTGGCACATACTTTTCCACTCCTTCTTTATCATTTTTTGTCAAAATACTCCATTTCTCTTCTACTATTGTTTCTTCCTCGTGTATTCTTTCCCGGTCAGCTTTTTGAAAGATTTTTCTTTATTTTTCTTTTATTTTGTCAAAGTTTGTTTTTCTATATATCAATCTTCCCTTTCTATATTGTTCTTTTTTCATGTATTTTTCCTCATTTAGTTCCAGTTCAACCAATATGTGGTCACTTTTACTTATTGGTGTTTTATATTCGATCTTGTCCATTATTTCGGGTTCTGATGTGATTATTTGGTCCGGTCTCGATGGTTCTTCCTCATTTTTATACCTAGTATTCTCTTGTATCCATTGCGTCATTGTATGTTCAATAATCATATCAAGTAATACATTTCCCCATAGGTCATCTCCACCCTTCACTGTCATCTCTTCCCAGCAGATTTCTTTACAATTTCTTCCATTATCTTACTTAGTGATATCCTGGTGTCTTCTAACATATTTTTGTGTTCTCTCTCTTCCCACGAAGCCGTTTTAGGAGGCACATAATTTACTACAAACTTCCTGCTCTTCCTATCCTTGTCCTCCACTTCCATCGTAATCATCTCTACTCTATTCTTTCCATATGTGACATTCCTCACATTTATATCCTTCTTAGTCAGGAACATGACTCCACCCCCTTGTTTTACCTCTCTGTTTCTAATCTAACAATTATATGCACCATGTCCTACACTGTTGGGTGGTAATGGACCATTCAATTGTGTCTCTACAATTCGCATTATGTCCGGTTCTTTTTCTTTCAAGTAATCATTCAGTTCGTTCAAGCCTGTTATCAATCCATCTATATTTGTGTAAGGCACTTTTAATTTTCTGCTACTTCCATCGTGTGTTCTGTTTCCCTTCCGTTTTTCTCTGCTATGAACCATTTCCTCACTTTCATATTCACTACTCTCCAATAGAATTTCTCTTTTTCTGTCTCTGTTCTTTTCTAGTTTTTTCCTTAGCTTCTAGTCTTTTTGTCTTTTCATCCTCTCTTTCCCCTATATTCATTTCTCTTTTTATCCATACCTGTTTAAATTTATCACTGTTTGCTAGTTTTCCTGTTTTTGCTAAGATATTCTCTGCTGTCGTTTGTGACCTGAATTTAACCTTAATTGGTCTGGTCTTATCAGTATTGTATTGTCCGAGGCTATACATTTCTTCTATTTGTTTCCCTATTTCTGGTTCATCTTCTTGAATTACTTATAACATACTATTTACTTTTTTTCCTTTTCCTTCTTTATTCTTATACTATTTACTTCTCTTCCATCCCTAACATAATTATACATTTCTTTTTATCTGCCAAGTCTCTTACTATATTCTCCTTCTCTCTCATCACTTTAATAAATGTGCCTTCAGTTTGCTCCTTCATCTGTTGTTTCACAATATCTCTAAATTCAGTTCTGTTATTCTCCTGAATCTTTTTCCAACCACTTACTTCTTTTGTTATGGACTCTTTATTCTCTTTATTGTTCCTCCTTAATTCCTTATTCTCTTCCTTTACTTCTCTTAATTGTCTTTTTAATTCTTCTACTTCTTTAGTTAGATTTTGATTCTCTTTTCTTAGTTCTTCCAGTTTATCAACTTTCTCTGCAAGTAGAGTTAATTGATCAAGCCTAACCTTCCATGCTTCGTTCATTTTTTCTAGTTTCTCCTCAAGATTTACTAGTCGGGGGAGGTTGTCCCCTCCTCCCTCTTTCCATTGAGCTGCTATTATCTATATTTCTGCTCTTCACACCTCTGCTTCCTTGTTGTTCGTCTGTACATTCTGCCCCCCGTTTGTTTACGCCTCTCCAAAGTTCCTGGGCCCATTCGTCCCCTTCCTCACTTCCTTCCATTTTCCTCAGTAATCCCTCCCCTTCTCCTTTTTTCTTCACCTTTCCACTACGCCACGAGCTTTCCCCTTCCCTATTAATACAACACAGGTACTTCCTTGTCGTTGTGATCCTCGAAATTTGCAGTTTTCTCTGGAGTCCAAACTTCGTTGTCATCTCTACCGACGTGTGTGTGTGTGTGTGTGTGTGTGTGTGTGTGTGTGTGTGTGTGTGTGTGTGTGTGTGTGTGTGTGTGTGTGTGTGTGTGTGTGTGTGTGTGTGTGTGTGTGTGTGTGTGTGTGTGTGTGTGTTCACTTGGTCTTTGGATCACGTGTTGGACTCGTGATCGACAGCTATTTTCCCTCCTGGAAGAGAGCTCAGAGCTCGTAGGTCCGATCTATGGGTAATGCTATGACCTTGCACACACACACACACACACACCCAACTCCCCGCCCATGAGAGTCAGAGTAACGACCCGAGGCACAGCGATACCGAAATAATTTCGGCCCTGGGCAGGATTCGAACTGGGTACTGGGAGCAGTTCTCCTTCCCAGTTCAGCGCTCTACCAACTGTGCCACCGAGTGTGTGTGTGTGTTTGTGTGTGTGTGTGTGTGTGTGTGTGTGTGTGTGTGTGTGTGTGTGTGTGTGTGTGTGTGTGTGTGTGTGTAAATCCTAGAATATAATTCCTGATTGTTTTATAAAGACGAGCACGAACGACCATGACAACTTAATACTAATTATATATTGTGATAGCAAATTAGCAAGGTACATGAGTAAAAATTATATATAAAAGAAAATGTATAAAGCATTCTTAACCTAATAATACATACTACTGATAAACAGACACTATGATTGTACCGAGAGAAAGAAGAATATTTACGTAAGTGTGGGTCGATTTTTAATATTGTAAGAGTGAGTTACGAAAAGTGTGGGGATTTCCAGTTGAGAGGAAGTAGAAAGGTCTTACCTGGCAGAGTGAACTGACCGAGTCGTTCTGTCAATTTCAGCGTCGAGACCACGAGAAACTTTCTTCGTGTGATCTAGATGCAACCAGGTGTCAAGGCCATCATCCAAGTTTGTAACTTTGACCTTATTGTTTGATATTTTGACAACTCTGTACAGTCTGATAAACTTAGGTGACAGTTTGGAAGTAGTAATGTGATTCAGAGAATGTACAATGTCTCTTACAGCAATGTTATTTTCTCTTGCAGAGTTATTGTGAAGACAAGCCATGTCTTCCTTGGATAGGGCAAGAGCATCCTGAATTCTCTTAAATGTATTTTGAATATTAGCTACCTTAACTCTGACATAATCTTCAAAATTATCAATTGGACCTATATCTGAAGTAAGCAATTCATATAGGATCCAAAAATGACAAAATATGGGGATTTCGATACTGACCTGTTATTACACGAAGTCAAACAAGACTAAAACATAGGCATATGTTTATTCTAAGATATATTAATGTCTGGAGCAAGATGTAGAAGAACGCTGAAAATTATACGAATCTGACGTTCCGTAAGAACTCGGGTGGAATATTGAAATATTTGCATAAACGGGACAGAAACTCGTTAAATTATGCTCCATTGTCAAACAGTTGCACTTTGGGAGATATAAAGGGTCAAATTACTTTGTCAAAAAGTACCTGAGCCACAGTATTGGCTGATTTGTCTGTCTGAGGGGCAAATATACAAAACCTAGGTATTGTTTTCCACGGGGGTAATGGACAATTTGAAAAGGTCGATCGTTATTGTGTCAAAATATTTACATGGGGACGGGTAATTTAACAAAGGAACATGACCGCTGATATAACCTTTGTGTGAAGCACATGAATGACATGCATCTATGTAAGCATGATTATCTCTCCTCATTTGAGGCCACAAGTACTGAAGTCGTGCTCGAGCAAGGCATTTGTCCTTACTAGGATGCTATGCTATGACCGAATCGTGAATTAGATTTAAGATTTCAAGGGTGAGTTCACTTGGTACTACAGGTTGATTTACCGATCTGTTTGGCTTATGTTTGTTGTCAAGAGCTATCTGATAATACAATATGTCATCGAGTAGAGTGTGATTTTTCAAATATGGAGATAAGTTCTCACCATTTCTGGTGTTTCCTGATTCAAAGAAATAACATATTATATCACACATTCCCAGTAAAGATCTGTACGTTGAGCCTTATGAAGGCGCTCACGAGTGATACTGACTAAGGAATGTAATGGATAGTGGCGACATTGCAACTCAAGGCATCAGCAACCACATTCACTTTACCTAGAACATAAGCAAAAGTGGGCCTGAGCTCTTGAATTGTAAGAAACCTACGAGCAACTTTGCCTGGGAGATTTTTAACTTGAACAGTTGTAAAAGTGTTTGATGGTCTGTATGGAACGTAATATTGTATCCTAGAATGATTTCTTTAAAAGGTCTAAGTATATGTATATGTAACTACTAATGTCTCTAATTCAGTGACTGAATAATATTTTCCTGCTTTGTTCAGCAGGCGATTGGCATAGGCAATAGGCTTTTGTAGTTTACCATATTGCTGCATGAATACAGCATCTAAACCTTTAGCGGATGCATCAGTGTATAGAATGAAAGGGAATTTAGAATCAGAAAACGAAAGTATAGGGGCAGTAGTTAATGCATGTTTTAGATAAAGGAAAGTTTGCTCTTGCTCAGAAGTTCAGAGAAAGTTAAAATATATATATATTCAAGTGATAAAGGAAGGCGTTAAAATATATACATATATTCAAGTGATAAAGTAAGGCGTTAAAAAAAAAAAATATATATATATATATATATATATATTCAAGTAATAAAGTAAGGCGTTCGGCTAACTTTGAGTGGTCCTTTATGAATCTGCTATAAAAAGCCTGATAATGATCGAGCTTCATCTACTTTATTTTGTTGTTGGTGTAATAATTCCTTGGGAATTTAAGACATGTCCTTGAAAGCTAATCTATTTCTCAAGAAAAGAACATTTGGACAGTTTCAATTTAAGGACTGTTTGTGCAAGACGCTAAAGAAAATAGTTGAACAAATTGTAAATGTTCACTCACAGACTTTGATGTAATTATAATTTCATCAAGGTATATGGAAATATTCTGTCCTATCAATCAATCAAAGGCTTTGTACATGAGTTGTGTAAAGACAGAGGGTGCAGAAACAAGGACCATTGCCAGTCTTTTGAACTGATAGTGTCCCTGTTGGAGTACTGTTGGTGCTAAGGGGGCTACTTTCTAGGTGAAGAATTTGAAAGTATCCTGACATGAGGTCTAGTGTACTAAAGACTATATTAGTTTCACCTATGGCGTGTAGTATGTCTTGCAATACAGGCGATGTCTATCTTGGATAGTTAATTGATCAAACTCCCAAAAGTCCATCACAGAGCGGAAAGGAACTACAAGTAGAAAGTTCCATTCTGAGACTGAGGGTTCTAAGATATCTTGTTCAATCATGTTTGTAATGAGTTTATAAACTAACTGACCCTTGCTATAAGGTAACCTATAAGCAGGTATGTGACATGGTTTTGAATTTTCTCTAAATGGAATGTGGTGACGAATGAGATCTGTAGCACCATGCAGTTCACCATCTAATGCAATACCATGTATAAATTGATTGCATAACCAAAGTAGTTCATCCTGTGCATCAGGGAAGTCAAGGGAGTTTAAATGGGAGCCTACAGTGGGTTCTAGTGGAGCAGTTACTTTTGTAAAGGATAAATGGCAAAGTCATGCAATTTCATGGTATGTAATCCAATGAGAATATCAGCAGGAAATTTAATGAGTTACATACATTGTGACTAGAATTGATGGGCATAAGTCTACAAAACTAATGGCAAGCGTGATCTTTCCAAGCACAGTAAATTGAATACCATCCAGGTTACCACATAGTGTCTGATCACGGGGTTCCATGATGTCCTTCATCCAGTCAACTGTTCCATCTCATCCTTAACCTTTCCTGTTCCCAGACATTTGGTCCACCTTCTTAACCTTTCCTAGTATTCAGTGACCCCCTCTCCCTCCCTTCTTTCCTTGCTGAAAAAACGTTATAACAAACCGGAAATTATAGTATTTGCTTGTGTCCAAGCCCTACATAATGGTCACATTAACATTAACGTCAGTGGATGGTGTGGCACGACTATGGAAGTTACGTGATGAGATTGTAATTCACATCCGCAGTTTAGAAGCACTAAGTGTCACAGGGAAACAATGCGTCTTTCTTACACTCATCCTTTTTCGTTTATTCAGTGAATTGCGGATAGAGTGGGTCAGGGATGGGGATGGACGGGAAAGTTATTTATATTAGCAGGACCCGTGGAAATTCCACGGGATTTACAAAAATACAGATTGAATAAGAAGTTTATTGAAAAGCATAAATACTCCGTACGTACATTATTCATTTAAACTTAATTGCATCTACAATTCTTCAGCCGGGCACAAGAATCACATTGATAAATAAGTGAATAAAATCGTCTGCCTTTAGCCAGAATAAAACTACTTCGATTCCTTTGCACCATGAAGTCGTGTCGGACGCGCTGAAGCGACGTGACGTCACCGCTCTCGGCCAATAAGTCGTCTCCGTTGCCGTGACGTCACCACTGTCGCTTAGCTGGCAGCCAATCAGTCGTCTCCTTTTTGCCGTGACGTCACCGCTCTCGGCCAATAAGTCCTCTCCGTTGCCGTGACGTCACCACTGTCGCTTAGCTGGCAGCCAATCAGTCGTCTCCTTTTTGCCGTGACGTCACCGCTCTCGGCCAATAAGTCGTCTCCGTTGCCGTGACGTCACCACTCTCGCTTCGCTCGCAGCCAATCAGTCGTCAGCAATTTTGGAAGGCTTCGTTGCCGTGACGTCACCGCGTGACACACAGATATTCATACTATTCTTTGACATTCTTAGATAAGGAACTTTCCGGCCTGGAAAGATCCGAAGCCTTTAAGGGAAAGAAAAGTAATAGTGAAGAAAGGAGAAGAGAAAATAGAGGATCAGGAGGAATGTGACTACTCAGCCGCAGCCTTTTATGCTTTGTCTAAGCAAGAAGGCTTCATATGTTCTCTCTGTGGTAGGAAACACAAATCAGAAAAAAAATCAGTGTGTTAAAATTGAATGGAAAAGAAAAGGGTAAGAAAATAAGAAGCCCTGTGTTTCAAGTGTCTAAACAGTGGACACATTTCTTGAAAATGTAGAGCTCGTATAAAATATTCAAAGTGCGATGTTGGCCACAGTGCTATGATGTGTGGCATTTAGCTGGATTCAAGTCCAGAGAAGGAAGAAAGTGAAGGGAAAGAAAGTGTTGTTAACAGTGAAAGGCCTGAGGATGCACTGCTGTCAGGGCAAGGCAGTAAATGTACAATCTGACAGCCAAGGCTCAGGTTCCAGTGAATAGTAGAGATGGTACTATTTTCACTGCTCAGCTAATGCTTAACCCTAGAACCACATCGCTGTTTTTGACGAACGTGAACCACATCGCCGGGAGAATTTTACCCTTTTTTGAAAAAAAAAAAAAACATGCTTAACTTCAAAACAGGTTTATTATGAAATAAACATTGAAAGAGTAACTCTTAAACTGTTGTCCCATATTCTGTCCTCAATTCCTTTTCAGATGTTGTATTGGTTGATGATTACCATTATGATTCTCTCAATGAAATTGACATATTGATATGTCTAGATTTCTATTGGGATTTATTTTCTCCAGTAGATTCCTTACAAAAGAATCAAGTTGTAGCTATGAAGTCTGTATTTGGTTATGTTTTAAGTGGCAAAGTTTATGAATCTTATCACAATTCTATGCACTTTGCATCGCAATGGTTGTGTATCTCCTCTGCTTCAGATTCAGATTTGAGTAGGTTTGGGATCTGAAAACTGTAAGAATTAAGTCTGAGGAACTTGTAGAAGGTTAAAGTAATACCAGAGTCTTGAGAGAAGTTGAGAGTGCAGTACAGTTTGTGAATGGTCGCTTTGAGGTTGCACTACGCAGGAAAGATGACTGCCAAAGAAAAAAATAATAATAATGAAAGTATTGTCCATAAAAAGTTAAGTAAGGTTATTGTTTTATTAGATCGAAATAAGGAAGTAAAGAAAGTGTATCAAAAGGTATTTGATGGGTATGAGGTTGATCACATAATAGAAGAGGTGCCAATTGAGGAAATGTCAAGCGTGAATCCCATGTATTATATGCCTCACCGTCCGGTAGTGAATAAGTAGTTCAAGTACTAAGATAAGGCCTGTGTTTGATGCCTCTGTCTCCTGTCACAATGGTGTCTCATTGAATGACTGTTCATCCTCAGGTCACTCACTCAACCCTGATTTGGTTGAAGCGCTCAATCGTTTTCGTCATTGGCACATTGCTATTACAGCAGACATCAGAAAGGTATTTTTGGAAATCAGTATTCAGAAGAAGGATAAAAATGTTCATAGGTTTTTATGGCCAAGAGACGATGGTATAGTACGACACATGAGATTCACACGTGTACCCTTTGGTAACACGGCTAGTCCATTTCTGCTGAATGCCACCATCAGACATCATATGGATAAGTATCCCCAGACTAGTGTTGTGAAAGAATTGAAGGTTGACATGTAGACAGACAACTGGGTGAGTGATGCGGATACTGTCATGGAGGCCTCTGAGAAATTCTGTTAAGCACGTAGCATTTTTGCTGATGCTAGCATGGTTCTTACAAAACTTGTGTCTGTTGGTCCGTCGTTAAGACTCAACATGGGTTGTAACGAAAGATATCAGAGTTCCTGGTCACAGTTTATTTGATCACTGAATGTACACACCATCTCACTCACTCGAATCCTCTTACTCCGGTAACCCGCTTACAACTGACGCGTCCTGCGCGTCTTTCCACTGGGCATATTCTATACTTACAGATACTTACAGAAGGCTTCTGGAAGAGGCTAATGCGCCTGTGGCTCCAGCTCTTAACCCATTAAACTCCGATGACAAGATGTCTTGTCATTTGGTCAAATAAAACAAAAAATCATAAAACACCAAAATGTTTGATCAAACACCAGAAAAATATGACGCTCAGTCCTCGCTTCGCTCGCGAGCGAAGCGAGGACTAAGCGTCATATTTTTCTGGTGTTTGATCAAACATTTTGGTGTTTTATGATTTTTTGTTTTATTTGACCAAATGACAAGACATCTTGTCATCGGAGTTTAATGGGTTAATAACTATCCTCTTATATCATAGTCTAGTGGTCACTACGGCCGAGGCGGATATTAACAATTAACGCTTCAAAATCATATTTCTGCTCCTGGTTCTTCCACACTCGATCAAGCTTCCTCTCAAAATCCACCACTGACTTAGCATTCACCACATCCTCGGGCAGCTTGTTCCAATTATTTACCACTCTATTACTAAATGTATATTTCCTTATATTTAACCTTGTTCTTTGTACAAAGATCCTTTTATGTCCTCTTGTCACTCTCTCAGACTGCCTCACAAATAATCCTTCACTCACACCTTCATCATACACTCCAGTTATTATTTTAAACGTCTCAATCATATCACCTCTAGATCTTCGGTACGTAAGAGTTGGTTAACCCAGCTTCTTTAGTCTCTCTGAATATGTAAGAGTCCTCAAGCCTGGTACCATCTTTGTTGCTCTCCTCTGTACTGCCTCAACTGCAGCTATGTCCCTCTTTTTGTATGGGCACCACACTTGGTTTGCATACTCCAAGTGTGGCCGAACTAAACTCACAAACAAGTTCTTAAACATACTCTCATCCATAGTAGTGAAATGTTCTTCTAATCATACCAACCATCCTATTTGCTACATTGATCTTCTCAGCCAAATGTCTACTGAAATTTAATTCATCATCCACAACAACATCCAAATCTTTTTCCACCCTCACTGCATTTAGTTCTTCTTCCATACTGTATTGAAAGTTCTCTATTCCTGTCCTCCCTACTCGCATGTATTCTATGGTTACCATTTTCTCAATTTGGTTCATTTATTCTCTTTTCATACAGAAAGCAATGGACACTAAAAATACTATGTTAAATTGTTATAATTGTATAATGATAATCTATTTTACATTCATCCACTTTTACATTACAATAATTGAAATGATAATTAAATGCGTAAACAGAAATGGCAATTTACAATTCCTTCATGGAGCTTCGAGAACAAGTTGACACACACGTACACACACACACTTCCAATTACACATTTATCTGCATCTCCTACATGTATACAAGATGTTACATTGTATATATAATATGTCTAATAATTTGTTAATTAGTTCAAAGTCACATTACAAGGTGGCCTTTATAAGTATTGATGAACCTAACACTATGTTAGGCCTGAAGGGATGTAACTTACAGGACACTTTCTCCTTTGTTGGCATAAAACCAGACCCTAATGTAGAAGTAGTTTCTACTAAGGAAAGCAGCCATAACTTGTTAGCTAAGACATTTGACCTTTTAGAATTAGTTACCCCATTTGTCATGTGTGGTATGATACTTTTTCAAGAACTCTGGAAGTTCAGTGTAAACTGGGATCAAGAAGTGCCATCAGAGTTGAAGTCAAAGTTTCAGAGATGGCTCCTAAGTATCCAAAGTTTCAAGTCCTTTCCTATAAACAAACAGATATTATTTTCTACAAGAGGATGGGGTGAAGGTGGGGGCTTTATCAGGTAGAACTTCATGGGTTTGGTGATGCCTTAAAAAGGGGTAATGGAGCATGTGTATACTTGTGAGTACCTGTAGAGAACAACTTGTATAAGGTGTCATTAGTAACCCTCAAGTCAAGAGGTGCACCAATAAAAACCTTTACGAGATTAGAACTTATGGGATCATTTTTGTGTGAAAGATTAGTTAACTTTGTTAAGAATGCTCTCAACCTAGATAGTAATGTTAGAGTTATGTGTTGGACATATTTTACTATTGCTCTGTATGGATTCAAGGAGATGTCAGTGGAAAAGGAAGTATTTGTGGCGAATCGGGTGAAAAAGATCCGAGAATTAATGCCTTCAAGTTGCTGGCAACATTGTGGAAGTAGGGACAATCCAGCTGAGTTAATAACGCGGGTTATATCAACAGTCGAATCCCCATGTCACAATAAGCAAGTTGACACAGTTGTCACTGACTTAGAAGAAATAAGTACAAGGAGTACAGCACTGTATGTTTCAATGCACAAGGAATGGCAAGGACCCCTTTATTAGATTTAGAGAAATATAGTAACTTAGGTAAAGACTAAGAGTTACAGCTAGTGTCTTAAGATTTCTTAAGAATTGTAGAGATATTTACGACTGAAGATATTGATCTGGCTAAACTTATATATTTTTTTATCTGAAGAGTTTTCTGAAGAAATCGAATAACTTTTGAGCAATAAGGTTATTTCTCAATGGTTTAAATTAAACAAATTTGACCCATTCATAGATGATGAGGGAATATTGAGGATTAAAGGGCATCTTGAGTTTTCAAACTTAGACTATGACACTAAGCATCCTGTTATAATTCCCAAGGACTTTACTAATTTGTTGATTATATTCCAACACAATTTTTTGAAGCATGCAAGTGTTGACATTCTAAGTTTCTCTCTACGGAACAACTTCTTGATTATAGGAATGAGGAGATTAGCAAAGATAGTAATGAAGGAATGCTTAAGTTGCCGTTGGTATGATTCTAAATCTTTTAGTCAATCTGTGGCCTCACTACCAAAAAAAGAGTGAGGTCTTCTCCACTTTTTAATGTGACAGGCTTAAGCAGGGTTTACACGCTACGATAAATTGTAACAACCTTTTCATTACAATAAATCGCTACAATTTATCGTAGCGTGTAAACCTTGCTTTAGACTATGCAAGCCCTATTTTTTGTGCTGATTTTCCCGGTGAGAAATTTTACTTATTGTTTTTCACTTGTGGTGTTGTATGAGCCATTCACCTTTAACTTACAGTCACTATCTTTGTCTGACAGTATACTGGCCATTAGAAGATTTGTGGCTAGGCGAGGTTTACCGAGTGTCAAGTGGTGCGAGAGGTGAATACAAGGGTAATGGGCTGGGGATTGGAGATGGTTAAACAAAATGGAGAAAATGGGAGATAAGCCAGTTGTTGTTTGCTGACGACTCTGTGCCTATAGCAGGATCAGAGGAGGGATTAAGGAAGCTACTGACGAAGTTTGGAAAGTGTGCGAAAGAAGTAAGTTGAAGATAAATGTGGGTAAAAGTAAAGTGATGAGATGTACAAGGGGAGAGGATGGCAGCAAATTGAAAGTGAGTGTTAAGAGAGAGAGACTGGAGGAAGTGAAAAACTTTAGATACTTAGGGGCGAATGTGGCGGGAGAGGAGTGGAGGTGGAGGTAGAATGTAGATTGCGAGAAGCAAGTAAATGCCTTGAGGGATTAAAAAGTGTAATGAGAAATAGACATTTGGGAAGATTGTATGAAGGAGTGGTTGTGCCTACACCACTGTATGGAGCAGAAACATGGAACATAAGAGAGGAAGAGTTTAAACGTGTTTGAGATGGAATGCCTCAGAAGTATGGTAGGAGTAACTAGGCTGGATAGAATGAGAAAACGTGGTGAGGAAAAGAATTGTTGTGGAAAGGGAGTTGGAAGATAGTGTTGATGAAAGAGTGTTTGGGACTGTTTTGACACATGGAAAGAATGAGTGAAGAAAGATTAGTAAAAGAGGCATGGAAGGCAGAGGTGGGTGAAATGCACATGACAGGGCGACCAAGGATGAGATGGATGGATGTGGTGAAGGGGGCATTGGGAAAGAGGGGAATGTCTGTTGAGGAAGGAAGGGAGGAGACAGAAGAAAGGGGTGAGTAGAGAATGATTGTGTATGGATGATGCTGTGATGCATGGAAGGGAATGGGTAGGGGGGTGGGGGATGTGTGTGAATGATGTTTTGACGCAGCCCAAAGGGATTTCTCCCCGTCTTCTCCATTTCTGTGTGACGGAATGGAAAGGAGGGTGATTGCCAATGAAGTAACCTTGCTGTGGATGTACTGTATCTGACCTAAGGCACTGGGCGAAATGCAGGGATGACCCGTCATTCAGGAGAAGCCCAGAAAAAAGAGAGGGAGGGGTGGTGAATGGGAGCAGAGTATGTGCAGATGGAATGGGTGGAAGCGGATTGCCTTTGACTTTGGCTATTTCCTTTGAAAGGGGAAAAAACCCTTGGCATATGATGTCACAACTAACACCACAGTCGGATGAAAGAAAGAGTTGCGTAAGCAAAACTATATATTTTAATTGCTAACTGCAATCCTCTTCAGTAGTACAAAGTGGAAGGAGGATGCTATCTTAAGGAGAACTTTATTATCCCTCATGCTCCCTGGTGGGGTAGCTGGTGGGAACGGCTCGATAGAACGGTTAAGCTTGACGAGTTAAACACCATATGAGGACGGAGCCTTTATTTGTACGACGTTTCGCTTTTTACAGCTTTTTCAAGTACTTGAAAAAGCTGTAATAAGCGAAACGTCGTACAAATAAAGGATTCGTCCTCATATGGTGTTTAACTCGTCAGTCTTGTCGGTAACTGCTACTTTCATGAAATATCAGTTAAGCTTGCCTTAACCCATTCAACTCCGATGACAAGATGTCTTGTCATTTGGTCAAATAAAACAAAAAATCATAAAACACCAAAATGTTTGATCAAACACCAGAAAAATATGACGTCAGTCCTCGCTTCGCTGCGAGCGAAGCGAGGATTGACGTCATATTTTTTCTGGTGTTTGATCAAACATTTTGGTGTTTTATGATTTTTTGTTTTATTTGACCAAATGACAAGACATCTTGTCATCGGAGTTGAATGGGTTAAGAAAGACACTGAATCGGAACTACGTGAGTTAGAAACTATACTAGCAGAAATGGTCATGTGTTAACTCCAGACACTTGACCTATGTGAGTGAAGACCTTGATTCCGTTCATTATCTCACTCCCTCATATTTCATCTTAGGAAGAGCCCCACACACCAAGCCCTTGGTAAACCTAGAGCCATGGGACTTGAGTGAAAGGTGATTTTGATTGATTTATGATTTTTTTTGGCTTGAAGGCCAAGCACACTTGAGTGAAAAGGAAAATGTAAGAAATCGGAATCAAAATGTTTTTTGAAGATTTGGAACAATAATTATAAAGCTAATTTGCCTCAAGAAATAGTGGAGTATGTAAGTGATGGAATGGGTGGGAGTAGTTTCTATGCCTTTGTTTTTATGCTACTTCACGTGTAAGAGGGAAAAAAGCCTTTGGTGTATTTATGTATTTAATGAAAAAAGCAAGTTTACTAATTCAACAAGAACCCACTGTGTTGGATAAGAAGAAATGAAATAGATGATATCCATATATTTCGATCACGGACTGTGATCCTCTTCAGTGGAATGAAGAGGATCACAGTCCGTGATCGAAATATATGGACATCATCTATTTCATTTCATCTTATCCAACACAGTGGGTTCTTGTTGAATTTTACGAATGTGTTACGACATTACTTTGTAAGTTTACTAATGTTATCAATGAATCGAACGAACATTAGCTAAGCAGGTAAAATAACGGAAGTAAGCGCAGGTCCGCTATATGCAAAGGTAAAGAATGAGCCATGAGTATTTATACATATTAAAGACTTTACTCCCTTCTCGCATTGCCAGTGTTAGCGACATGCATCGATACTACCATGAAATGTTGGTAAATTTATTGCATAAGAATAGATATTACGAAGAAAAATTATATAATTTAATTACATGTAGTGTGCAATCTACATAGACTACGTGATCTACGTACAACATTTCTTGTAGATCACAATATAAAATGCAGATTGCATAGCAAAGTAGCTTCATGACGTGTAGATTGTATACCAAAGTAGATTCATGATGCATAGATCGCATACCAAATTAGTTTCATGATACGTAGATCACATACCAAAGTAGCATATGTATATACATATATATATATATAAATATATATATATAAATAAATGTATATATATATATATACATACATACATATACCAAGGCCTTTTCCCCCTTCCAAGGGAGGTAGCCAAAAAGGGAAAGGCATAAAAACACTCCCACCCATTTCATCCCTAAATACACTCCACACCCCTCCCACCCTTCCTCTCATCTGAGCACCTCCTGGATGAAGGGTCATCCCTGCACCCTGCCCACCGCCCTGGGTCAGAAGCATTGTCGCAAGACACAGTACATCCACAGCAAGGCAGCTTCATTTAATCGGCGACCCCCCCTCTCCGTCCCCCTTTGCATATAAGGCGAGGACGGGGAGAAATCCCTTCGGGCTGCGTCAAAATTTACTCACACATACTACCCCACTCCCCACCCCCCCGCCCATTCCTCCTCATGCAGTCACAACATCACCCATATACAACCATTCTCCACTCACCTCTGTCTTCCGTCCTCTCCCTTCCTTCCTCAACAGACATTCCCCTCTTCCCCAAAGCCCCCTTCACCCCATCCATCCACCTCATCCTAGGACGTCCCCTCATGTTCACTCCCTCCACATCTGCCTTCCATACCTCTTTTACTAGTCTTTCTTCACTCATTCTTTCCATGTGTCCAAACCATCCTAATATTCTTTCTTCAACCCTATCTCCCAAATCCTTTTTCACCCCTGTTCTCCTCCTCACCTCCTCATTTCTCACTCTATCCATCCTAGTAACCCCCACCATACTTCTCAGACACCTCATCTCAAACACATTAATACTCCTTCTCTCTTCTTCTCTTATGTTCCACGTTTCTGCCCCATTCAGTGCTGTTGGCACAATCACTCCTTCATACAGTCTCCTCTTCGCATCCATTCCCAAATGTCTATTCCTCATTACACTCTTTAAACCACCAAGGCATTTACTCGCTTCTCTCAATCTACATTCTACCTCCACCTTCACTCCACCTTTTCCTGCTACACTTGCATCCAAGTATCTAAAACTATCCACTTCCTCCAGTCGCTCTCCCTTAATGTTCACTTCCAGTCTACTGCCACTTTCACCCCTTGTACATCTCATCACCTTACTTTTACCCACATTTATCTTTAGCTTTCTTCTATCACATACTCTCCCAAACTCTGCCACCAGCTTCCTCAATCCCTCCTCTGAACCTGCCACAAGCGCAGTGTCGTCCGCAAACAACAGCTGGCTCACCTCCCACTTTTCTCCATTTTCCTTAACCATCTCCAATCCCTGACCCACTACCCTTGCATTTACCTCTCGCACCACCCCATCCATGTATAAGTTGAACAGCCAGGGCGACATAACGCATCCTTGACGAAGTCCCACCTTTACTTCAAACCACTCACTCTCTCCATTTCTAATCCTAACACATGCTCTACTACTCTCATAAAAACTCTTAACAGCTCCCAAAAGCTTTCCTCCAATCCCATAAATCTGCATAACCTCCCACAGTGCCTTTCTGTCTACCCTATCATAAGCCTTTTCCAGATCCATAAAAGCTCAAAAAACATCCTTCCCCTTTCCTATAGCTTTCTCACATATCTGTCTTACCACAAAGATCTGATCTACACAACCTCTACCCGTCCTAAATCCACACTGTTCCTCACCAATTACTCCTTCTGTTCCTCTCCTAATCCTCTCAATTAAGATCCTCCCATAAGCCTTCCCTACTACACTCAACAGGCTAATCCCTCTGAAATTACTACATTCACACTTGTCCCCTTTTCCCTTGTAAAGAGGAACTATACAGGCACTCCTCCAGTCCTCCGGTACTCTACCCTCTCTCCAGCAAACATTAAATAACCTCACCAACCAGTCCACAATCACTGAACCTCCCTTTTTCAGACATTCTGCATGACATCCATCCAGACCAGGTGCCTTACCTGCTTTCATCATCTTAACAACTGCCTTCACCTCATCCTTCCTTATTTCTCCTCCATTCTCCTCACTCATCACTCTCATTTTCTTCTTATTTCCCACTGCAGCTATCTTTCCTTCCCTATCCTCCTTCACATTCAGCAACTCCCTAAAATATTCCGCCCATCTTCCCCTCACTGCCATCTCTTCCATTATCAACTCTCCATCTGTACCTTTTACCTTTTCTTCCCTACTTGATTCGCCTCCTCTTCCTCTCTTAATTTCTTTCCAAAACATATTTTTATTACTTTCAAAATTTTCTGTCATACTCCTACCCCATTTCACATCTGCTCTCCTCTTTGCCTCCTTTACCTTTTGCTTTACTTCTCTTTTCTTTTCTTTGTACGTCTCATATGACTCCCCTGTCCTCTTTTGTAACCAATCTGTGAATGCTCGCTTCTTCTCTTCTACAACCTTCTTTGTTTCCTCATCCCACCATTCACTACCCTTTCTTCTATTTCCCCCTGTCCATCTTGGTCCACACACCATCCTTGCACACTTTAAGACCCCCTCCTTGAACCATCCCCATTCCTCCTCCACACCCATCTCTGCTCTATCCTTTACTCCCTCCCACTCCTCCTTCAGCTTCTTTTCATACTCCTTCTCCTTTTCCTATATATGTTGTGTATGTTTAAGACAGATTGAACATTTTTAGAAGCTCCGCCATGGGATACGAACCCTGACCCGTGCGTCGATAATCACGAGACCAAGACGTTAGCGACCATGCTACATGGTGATGGTTCAAAAGGACTGTACTAGTCCCCGACCACGCTTCACGTAACATTGGAAGATCTAGTCTCATTTTCATCTAATCCCGTATTAGGCGAGCCCTCCGACAAGTTGTGTATGTTTAAGACAGATTGAACATTTTTAGAAGCTCCGCCATGGGATACGAACCCTGACCCGTGCGTCGATAATCACGAGGCCAAGACGCTAGCGACCATGCTACATGGTGATGGTTCAAAAGGACTGTACTAGTCCCCGACCACGCTTCACGTAACATTGGAAGATCTAGTCTCATTTTCATCTAATCCCGTATTAGGCGAGCCCTCTGACAAGTTGTGTCTTAAACATACACAACTTGTCGGAGGGCTCGCCTAATACGGGATTAGATGAAAATGAGACTAGATCTTCCAATGTTACATGAAGCGTGGTCGGGGACTAGTACAGTCCTTTTAAACCATCACCATGTAGCATGGTCGCTAGCGTCTTGGCCTCGTGATTATCGACGCACGGGTCAGGGTTCGTATCCCATGGCGGAGCTTCTAAAAATGTTCAATCTGTCTTAAACATACACAACTTGTCGGAGGGCTCGCCTAATACGGGATTAGATGAAAATGAGACTAGATCTTCCAATGTTACGTGAAGCGTGGTCGGGGACTAGTACAGTCCTTTTGAACCATCACCATGTAGCATGGTCGCTAGCGTCTTGGCCTCGTGATTATCGACGCATGGGTCAGGGTTCGTATCCTATGGCGGAGCTTCTAAACATATATATATATATATATGCATACATATATCTTACTTTCTTTCCTCCTTACCTGTCTCCTGTTAAGCATTAAAGCTTGTCAGTCGTTCTGCCTTATGTAGCCCCTCCATCTGATCCTGTCCTCCTATAGATGCTGGTGTTTGATGTCTTCAAGATTCTCTCCCCTGGCTTCCACTGCTCTACTAATGTTGTCCCTCCACCTCACTCTGGGTCTACCTACTGGTCTTGCTCCTTCAGGTCTCAACTCATAATATTTTCTTGGATATCTGTTGATGTTCATTCTTTTCATATGACCAAAACATCATAGCTCTCCTTTCTCAATGAATTTAAGGTTATTTTCCACTCCTAATTCTTGTCTGATGGAAACATTCCGGATTCTGTCTCTTCTGGTGACGTCCTTTATTAATCTTAAAACTTTCATTTCTGTTACTTGAATTTTATTTCCAACTTTGGTGGTAAGCGACCAAGCCTCGTGCCCATAATATGTAAGTATAGGTCGTAGTATACTCATATATAAGATGGTCTTTACTTTCCTTGGCACGTGGCAGTCTTTAATGAGTGGATATAGTAAGTAGAGTCGCATTAAACTTCATGATCCTGTTATCTATCTCAATCAAGGTGTCATTTTCTGTGCTGAAAACTACTCCTATACACACATACGCACACACACACTAATTTAAAAATAGTTTAGATAAAATGAGATATGAAGATGGGACACCACAAGCATAGCTCCCCTTCCCGTAAAATACAACTAGGTAATATACACACATATATATATATACATGTACCAAACTTAGACTATGACACTAAGCATTGAGATTAATATTCTAGAATGGCTTCTCTCCTGTGTAGGTCATGTTATATTTGAGGTGACTCATTTGTGTGAAAGCATAATTGAACAGGTCAAACTAGGAAGGCTTCTCTCCAGTGTAAATCATCATGTGATAAATGATGGGACTCTTTTGAGTGACAACTTCATCTCCAGTGTGGGTTACCATATGCCACGTTTTTTTTTTTTTTTTTTTTTTTCAAAATAGCACAGGTCACATTAGAAAGGCTTCTCTCTAGTATGAGCCACCATGTGACCTTTGATATTATGTTTTTGAGCAAAAGCTGCATCACACCGGTCACAGTGGGAAGGCATCTCACAAGTATGGGTCATTATATGCAACTTGAGATAACCCTTTCTTGAGAAAGTAGAATCCCACAGGTCACAGGCTTATCTCCTGTGTGGGTCACCACATGATATTCAAGGTGACTTTTTGCCAAACGTTTCATCACCAATGTTCCCTCTGTTTTGCTATGAGCAACAGAAATTTGCCTGTATGCAAATTTTGACTTCATTGCAACGTATGTGCACAACCATGAGTCACCATACTTACCAGTTAAGCAAATGTATAAGATTTTTAAGTGTGTTTTATTACCTCCACCAAGGAAATTATGTTTTTGCCAACATTTGTTAGAAACTTTACTCAAGAAGTTATAAACAGATATGAAATTTTGTTGAAAGGCTGGAGTTTTACCAAGAAAAGTTATTAGATTTTGAGGCAGATCCAGATATGTATGTGGATCCAGGATTTTTTTTTTTTTGTGACCCTGGCATATATAGATTGTATACAAAGTGGCCCCTACCATTATTTATAATGTGGAAAAAATTATCTTGATCAATTCTGTGACTCTGATGGTGGACATATGTGCTCTCTGAGTGCCATCTAGTTTGATAATTTATCATGTATTTGAAATACATTTGAAATTTGTTTTTCAAGAAACAAGACAAATTATTAGGCACACATTTTAATTATATTTCCTATTTATTTTGCACTGATTTTGTATTTCAAGTTCTTTGCGTGACAACAATAGCCGAGCTGGCAAAAATGTTTAATACATATCCTATATTGATCTGATTAGCAGTATGAAATAAAACACTAGTGACTGATTACCTTTATTCAAACTTTCTAACTTTGCAAATAACTCTGAATATACATAATAAAACAAGTCCAATTCTCAACTAGTTTAGTTCTAGCTTCTAACTTATTTCCTTTCTCTTGTCTTTGGCATTCACCCAGTCTTCTAACACAATTTCTAAATTGATTCAATTTTCATATAATTGGTAGTTTTTCACTCCCATAAGCATATCCTAAACAGTTTCTAGTTTTTTTTATACCCTGTCTGGGGTATTGGCTGCATGTTATTGTGGCAAAGGAGCGTGCAGTTGATATTTTAGGGTCTATATGGGGCGCCCCTATGGACCAGAGTCATGCATCATTTTGCCTGTGATAGAGGAAGCCTCTGTTCATAGAGAAATGATGACACTTTTATTATACTGTGACTGTCCCTCCATTATGCTGTCCCCACCCACCCCTTTTTACTGTCCTGTACCATTTCTATGAATATTCATTTCCTTTTTTTGCCTACTCTGCGGTGGGGGAAAAGAATACTACCACCAAGCCATCCCACTTGAGTTGTATGAAGCAACAAAAAATGGGATGGGGATAGGACTAGGAATCCTGCTACCTGAAGCCCCAAAGGGGACATTTATTAAGTAAAGGCATAAGAGGGTCTAGGAGTTTTCCAACCAGTATCCTAAGGTTTGGGTCTTTTAATGTGTGTGGATGTGGTACAGATGAGAGAAAAAGGGAAGAGACAGGCAGTATGTTTGTGAAAAGAAAGATGGATGTGTTGGCATTGAGTGAAACTAAGTTGAAAGGGAGGGGTGAGTGTGAGTTTGGGAGTGTAGTTGGGAGGTTCTCAGGAATGAAGAGAGGATGAGGGAGAGAAGGGGTGGCTATACTAGTAAGTGAAGAGATGTAGTGGAGTGGAAGGAGGTTTCTTCAAGGTTAATGTGAATAAAGGTGAAGTTGAGAAGGGAGATGTGGGTTTTTGTAAGTGCATATGGGCCTGGTAGCAAGAAGAGCATAAAGGAAGTCTTTTTGGATGGATTTAAATGAGTGCATAGAGGGATTAGGGAGAAATGTCAATGTAATGGTGTTAGGAAACCTTAATGCTAGGGTAGGAAAGGAACCAATAGAGTGATTAGGAAGAATGGATTTCCAGGAAAAAATCATAGTGGAGAGTTGATGGTGATGTGTCTTGAGAGTTGATGATAGCAAATACAGTGTTTAGGAAGAAAATCAAGCATAAGTACACATGGGAAAGGGTGGTGGATGGAAGGGTGGCAGATAGAGCACTAATGGACTATATAGTGGTAACCAGGAGTATAGTAGGAAGAGTTAAGGATGTACATGTTCTAAGGGGAGATAATGGGGAAATAGATAATTTTTTGGTGGAAAGTAGGTTGAGAATGGAGAATAGGTGGAGAAGGATGAAAAGGGCAGAAGATAGTGAGGTACTTAGAGTAAACTGCTTCAATGAAAAAGAAAAGGAGTATAAGAAGCTGAGAGAGGAGTGGGAGTGAAGGATAGAGTAGAACTAGGAGTGGAGGAGGAATGGGGATGGTTCAAGGAGGGAGTCACAAGGTATGCAAGGTATGTGGAACAAGGAGGATGGGAGGAAATAGAAGGAAGGGTAGTGAATGTGGCGAGAAAGGAAGGAGTGGGGGTGGAGGTAGAATGTAGATTGAGAGAAGCAAGTAAATGCCTTGGGGGATTAAAAAGTGTAATGAGAAATAGATATTTGGGAATGGATGCTAAGAGGAGATTGTATGAAGGAGTGATTGTGCCAACAGCCCTGTATAGGGCAGAAATGGAACATAAAGAAAGGAAGAGAGAAGTTTGAATGTGTTTGAGATGAAATACCTGAGAAGTATGATAGGGGTTACTAGGCTAGAGTGAGAAATGAGGAGGTGGGAAGGAGAACAGGGGTGGAAAGGGAGTTGGGAGATAGGGTTGATGAAAGAGTATTGGGATGGTTTGGACACATGGAATGAATGAATGAAGAAAGAGCATTAAAAGAGGTGTGGAAGGCAGAGGTGGAAGGAGTGAACATGAGGGGGTGACCAAGGATGAGATGGATGGGGTAAAAGGGGCATTGGGAAAGAGGGGAATGTCTGTTGAGGAAGGACAGGAGAGGACAGAAGATAGGGGTGAATGGAGAATGGTTGTGTATGGATAATGCTGTGATGCATGAGGGGGAGTGGGTGGGGGATGAGGGGTGACAGAGTATGAGAAATAATTGGACGCAGCCCAAAGGGATTTCTTCTTGACTTCTCCTTTTCTACATGATTAATGAAGCAGCTTTGCTGTGGATGTGCTGTGTCTTGTGACACAGCTTCTAACTCAGGACAGTGGACAAGATGCTGGGGCAACCCATCATCCAGGAGGTGCCAAGGTAAGAGGGAGGGAAGAGGGTGGAGGGGAGTGGAGTATGTAGGGGATGAAATGGGTGGGAGTGGTTTCTATACCTTTGCTTTTTTTTTTTGCTACCTCCTGTGTGATGGGGAAGACAGCCTTTGGTATATGCATTACACTAAAATCTCATTCACAGTTTGCACTAGATGCAAGATTCCTCCAATATCCATCAACTTTGCAAAGTCACAGAACTGTTCATTCTGTAAAATTTTATATAATCTTGGATCTAATTTTTTCCTGCACAGAAATTTCTAAATCATTCAACTAACTCATTATTTCTATAGTATCAACCAGAATATCATGATATTCAAGACAAAGGGCATAAACACATTTACTACCCAATGAGAATTACAATGTGAAATGGAGGAGATATACAGTGACCATTCTTGTACCTCATTCTCATGGAATCTGTCCTGTAAATAGACATAGCAGTTTTCTTTATTTCATCCAGTCATTCACTAGCAGCTACCAATTTGTTATCACTTCACGCCTTTTGCTTCCTTTGAGTTTGATGTGGTACATAAATTCTTTACAAATATTGTTATTTGAAGAATGTTTTTTTTTTTTTAGTTTTGTAAATACAGACCATGTCTGTGTGCACTATTTACCAAATGTGGTTGCCGTGGTTATCTTTGTTTCTTTTTCAAGTTAGGCAGAAAGTCGCGGTGGACCTTTCCAACAGCTCCTTTTCCTTTATCATAATTTTTAACATCTGATCTTTACTTTGATGATGTTTCATTGCTGAGCTTTATCTTAGTATTTCTTCTACTCTAAAGCTCTTTTAGTAACCTTTGTCATCAGTATCTTCTTTGCTCATGTTGTTTTTGAGCAGTAGGTCTCTGTAGGAAACTGCACTGACTTTTTTTTTTTTTTTCTTAAAAAAAAAATATATATATATATATATATATATATATATATATATACATATATATATATATATATATATATATATATATATAAAGTATTCAGTTATCAGGCTATCAGGACTATATGAGGGGGCAAAATAAATTACATGCTTCTTGATTTATTTTACTTGACTAAGTACTGGTGATAACTGCCAAACACAATACAAATTATCTAAATACTACATATGAAATTACGAAACTAAATTCATATTCTTAAGGTCATTGACAGATTCTCAAAATCACACTTCACAGAACAGATTACATTGGCGTGGCTTCTTACCAGCGCGAGTTACCATGTCATGCTTGAGACCTCATTTGCAAGAAATCTGAGTTGCACAGGTCACACTGGAAAGGCCTCTTTGTGGGTCATGTGATATTCGAGGCATCGTACAGGTCACGCAGGTACGGATTCTCTCCAGTGTGGGTCACATGCCTCAAGAGAGAACTATTATGTGAGAAACCAGAATCGCCCAAGTCACACTTGAAAGGCTTCTCTCCTGTGTGGGTCCTCATATGCTGTGTAAGATTACTCTTTGTGAGAAAGCAGAATTCCACAGTTAACACTGGAAAGGTTTCTCTCCTGTGTGGGGCCTCATATGCTTTGAGAGATTATCCTTTTCTGAGAAAGTAGAGTCACACAGGTCACACTGAAAAGGCTTCTCACGTATGTGTCCTCATGTGTTGTGTGAGCAAACACTTTTTTGTGAAAGCAGAATCACAGACAACACACTGGAAAGGCTTCTCTCCTGTGTGGATCATCACATGTTCTCTGAAATGACACTTTTGTGCAAAAGTTTTATTGCACAGGCCACATTGGAAAGGCTTCTCTCCTGTGTGGGCCATCTTATGAAATTTGAGGTGATTCTTTTGTGAGAACGCTGCATTGCACAGGTCACATTGGAAAGGCTTCTCTCCTGTGTGGGTCCTCATATGCTGTGTGAGAGAACACTTTTTTGTGAAAGCAGAATCACAGAGGACACACTGGAAAGGCTTCTCTCCTGTGTGGATCATCATGTGATCTTTGAGGTGACACTTTTGGGCGAAAGTTTTATCACATAGGCTACACTGAAATGGCTTCTCTCCTGTGTGGGTCATCTTATGAAACCTGAGGTGATTCTTTTGTGAGAAAGCTGCACTACACAGGTCACACTGGAAAGGCTTCTCTCCTGTGTGGGTCATCATATGTTGTGTGAGAGACTCCTTATGTAAGAAAGCTTTATCACAGAGGCCACACTGGAAAGGCTTCTCTCCTGTGTGGGTCTTCATATGCTTTGTGAGATAACGTTTTTGTGAGAAAGCAGAGTTGCACAGCTCACACTGGAAAGGTTTTTCTCCTGTGTGAGTCATCACATGATCTCTAAGGAAACACTTTTGTATGAAAGATCTATCACACAGGCCACACTGGAATGGCATTTCTCCAGTGTTTGTCATCTTATGACAATTGAGGTGATTCTTTCATGAGAGAACTGCATTGCACAGGTCAAATTGGAAAGGCTTCTCTCCTGTGTGGGTCATCATTCGACACTTGAGATCACCCTTTTGTGAGAAAGCAGAAGCACACAGGTCACACTGGAAAGGCTTCTCTCCTTTGTGCGTCACCACATGATCTTTGAGGTGACTTTGTGCAATGCAAGTTTACCCTTTTGTGAGAAAGCAGAAATACACAGGTCACGCTGGAAAGGCTTCTCTCCAAAGTGGGTCCTCATGCAATACATAAGATGACTCACGATATTACTGTGCCGCAGATGTCACACTGGACCCTCTTCATCATATGACTCATGGAATCTATGGATAGCTCTTCCAAAGAAATGGTGATAGTTACCCTCATCCTGGAAAAAATGTATTTATATGATTGATCTCTGAAATTGTGTAATACACTATAATAGGATTGTGGACATTTTGTACACAAACCATTTCATACTCAGTCCCTTTGTACCTAAACAGACCCACAACCTAACATAAAACAAGTAGAAACACAAGCAGATATGGTGCTATGATATATTACATTTTAATTTTTCATTAGAAATATGCTGAAAATCATCCAGTGGCTACATGCATACTCACCCCACTACAACCAGAATTGACTTAAATTCTGCTCTAGCTTTTTCATCATGTCACAAGATCTGGAAGTGGGGAATGGCTCAGTTGGCCACAGCAGTCATGTTTTTATATAACTCCATAACATTCCATGTTTAGGCTCAAAAATCTTGAATCTAAACATGACCTATTCTAGGAAGATTTATTTTCATTTCACTCATCTGAGTCAAATAAGTGAAGCAAGTCACATTGTTTAAGATACACTAGTAAGTGGGGTGTACCTGTGTTATTTAGCAAAACATAATAATTAAGATTTATCTAAGAAAGTGTAGAGGCACTTTCCATTTTTTTTGTCATATTTAGTAAAATGTCTGTCTCATAGATATACCTACTAAGACAATCTTAACAATAATGACATACTTAGGGAGGAACTGTTACCAAAGGTGCAATTCTAGTAGATATGAAAGTAGTGAAAAGACAATGTATACTGTGAGAGTTAGTGCTTTAACATAATCAACCTACAGGTCATCTAAACACCAAAGCATTATATACACAAACCCAGTCATCTTTCAGGAAGTCAGTTACATCTCCCTTACTGGTTGTGACACTGTGATAATACTGAGAAAAAAAAAATCTGTCAAACCTTTCATATTAATATTATCTCAGTTTAGAAGGTGTTCCTGCCTATTAACACTAATCAACGTAAATTTGAATACTCTCTGAGCTTTGGCTTCATTTGATGCTTCCCATTTGAACATTTTATACAAGAACATAATAGCACAGACAGATGTGCTATCTTCAGCACTTATATCTGATACACTGGTTGGACAGTGACTTGTGTCTGGCAACTATGTGTTTGTTTACATTATAGTGAAACAATATGAATGGGTTGGAACACCCACTATTATATAGGTCAGTTTACCATTTTCAGAATTTCCACTATATTTGTGAAGTTGATATGATTTGTGTGTATAGATATAACCAAGCAGATAATCAGTGACCAATATCAATAATAGTCAAGTTGTGGTTGGTGACACACACCTTGCTCCCATGCCACTTCCATGGCAAAATGCTACTTCACATGCCTAGCCTTAACCCATTAAACTCCGATGACAAGAATCTTGTCATCGGAGTTTAATGGGTTAAGAGGGTGCCCATCTACATATCCACACTACTCACCATCAACCACTACTTGACTGTTAACATTGGTTACTGATTATTAATTTGGTCATATCTATACACACACATAATATCAACTTCATATTGCGGAAATTCTGAAAATGGTAAATTGGTCATTACAACAGTGTTTGCTCTGACCCATTCATACTGTTTCACTTCAACATAAACACCAAGAGCAGTTGAATGGAGTTAGACTACGTAACCTCTTCACAGGTAGGAGTTACATCACTCATTCAAGCCTCAACACCTGCACAGTGCATTTTGTTTCCTAGTCACCATATTTTTCATTTTTACATGAATTTGAGTCTAAGTATATTAGATAATTAAAGAATAGGAGATGGGACCCAACAAGTGTTGCTCCTTTCCTGTATATTACAATTAGGTAAATGAAAATCCATGTGAACAAGTCACATAAACACGGCAAAGGAAACATGGACTGGAAGTGAAGCGTTTATTCCTGACGTTTCGTCTACTGACTTTCTCAAAGGAATGAGCATACTGGATACGTGCAGAGTTTATATACATGCTCAGGAATAAACACTTCACTTCCAGTCCATGTTTCCTTTGCCGTGTTTATACAACTAGGTAAATACACAGTTGCCAGATCAACTATGATATGAGCCACTTTTCAACCAGTGTACCAATTATAAGTGCTGTCAATAGTACATACCAATAGGCCCTTTCCTCCTCTAACGGGAGTGGCAGAGTCAAATCATACACCCACATTTTACCTATCCCACACCCTTTCATTGGTCTCATATTCACATAGTTCTGCCCACCTAATGAGAACCACCTTGTCATGGTGAGGGGGCTTGCCTATCCTTATGACCTGGCAAACAATACTAGAGGGGGCTTCAGCTCTAGCTCTTCCTTTGGGGGAGAAGGCTACCCGTGCTAGCAAGATCGCTACTGAGGGACCAGACAAAATGGTTCCCAGAGCTTGGCTGCCTGTATGGGCCATAGGGCCACCCACTAGAAGGACCACCTGACAGGGTCATCCTGTGTTGGATGGCTGGATGTCTGAGCTGGAATGAGTTGTGGGGGGAGGTCTTAGCTTCGTTATGAACAAAAATTTTAATAATGAGGAACCACTTTTTAAAACAAGTGGCTCCCATAGGTACAAGGTTCCCCATTTGTGACAGTTAGAAGTTATTCCCCTCATGGTCCTAGTAAACAGTTGCCCATGGCCCCTGGAATCGATTAAATCACAAAATATCTCTATAGACACACTTAAAAAATCATGTGGACCTCAAGAGGCAGTGGACCAGACCCTCGAGACATCACTCTCAGGTTACAATGGTGCTATGCATTACAAAGGATTACAAAGGATTAGAATGGCAGAGCATGCCGACAGGAGACCTTTTTGTCCATATCTAGGTCGGATGCAAAAAAAAAAATCATAATAATAATAAATTAATAACTAAAAACTATAATAATGTAAATAACAAATAAAATACATAAATAAATGCATAGGTATAGTTAAATAATAAACAAACAGGTTAATAGTAAATAATAATTTAACATATAACTAATAATAAATGAAAATCAAAATGATGACAAAACAACAACAAATAATATAAAATAAATTATAATCATTACAGCATCTTGCTTAGGTGTTTATCTAATTGATTCTTAAAGCTTCGAACTGAACTACATTGCACTACCTGTGCAGGAAGTTTATTCCATTCATTAACTACACGGTTGACAAAGTTGTTTCTACCTACTTCCAAACTGAATCTATTTCTGGACAGTTTGAGACCATTGTTTCTTGTCTGATTCTCATTCAATGTGAAAATTTTGTCACTTTTGATGTTGTCAATTCCCTTTAGAATTTTAAAGACCTGTATCAAGTCACCTCTGAGTCTACGCTTTTTTAGGGAAAACAGATTCATATGTTTTAGCCGATTTTTGTATGATTTATTTTTGATATTTGGAATCAGTTTTGTGGGTCGCTGTTGTACTTTTTCCAGTCTATCAATGTCTTTAATGAGTTTCGGTGACCATACGGAAACAACATATTCCAAATGTGGACGAACTAACAATTTATATAGCTTGTTAATGAGTGTTGGACTTTTGAAATCAAAAGATCGTGCAATCAGTCCTAGAATCTTATTTGCTTTCTCAGAGGCTGAAATACACTGCTTGGTTGATTTGAGATCGTTACTGATAATTACGCCGAGATCTTTTTCAGTATCCACTTTTGACCAAGGCTTTTTCCCCATTACAATGGAGGTAGCCAAAAAGGAAAGGGCATAAAATCATTCCCACCCATTCCATTCCTGAATACACTCCACACCCCTCCACCCTCCCTTTTATCTTAGCACCTCCTCGATGACAGGTCATCCCTGCACCTTGTCCACTGCCCTGGGTCAGAAGCAGTGTCACAAGACACAGCACATCCACAGCAAGGCCGCTTCATTAAATCGGCGAACCCCCCTCTCCGTTCCCCCCCCCCCTGCATAAAAGGAGAAGACGGGGAGAACTCCCTTTGGGCTGCATCAAATTTTGCTCACACATACTACTTTCCCCCCCACCCCCCGCCCATTCCACCTCATGCATCACAACATCGTCCATATACAACCATTCTCCATTCACCCGTCTTCTGTACTCTTCCGTCCTTACTCAACCGACATTCCCCTCTTCCCCAAAGCCCCCTTCACCCCATCCACCATCCATCCATTCTTCACTCATTCTCTCCATGTGTCCAAACCATCCTAATACTCTTTAATCAACCCCTGTTCTCCTCCTCACCTCCTCATTTCTCACTCTATCTAGCCTAGTAGCCTCCATCATACTTCTCAGACACCTCATCTCAAACACATTTAAACTCCTTCTCTCTTACTCTCTTATGTTCCATATTTCTGCCCCATACAGTGCTGTTGGCACAATCACTCCTTCATACAGTCTCCTCTTAGCATCCATTCCCAAATGTTTATTCCTCATTACACTTTTTAATCCACCAAGGCATTTACTCACGTCTTTCAATCTACACTCTACCTCCACCTTCACTCCACCTTTTCCTGCCACATTTGCACCCAAGTATCTAAAACTATCCAATTCCTCCAGTCACTCTCCCTTAATGCTCATTTCCAGTCTACTGCCACTTTCACCCCTTGTACATCTCATCACCTTACTTTTACCCACATTTATCTTCAGCTTTCTTCTATCACACACTCTCCCAAACTCTGTCACCAACTTCCTCAATCCCTCCTCCGATCCTGTCACAAGCGCAGTGTTGTCCGCAAACAACAGCTGGCTCACCTCCCACTTTTCTCCATTTTCTTTAACCATCTCCAATCCCTGACCCACTACCCTTGCATTTACCTCTCGCACTACCCCATCCATGTATAAGTTGAACAGCCAGGGCAACGTAACACATCCTTGACAAAGTCCCACCTTTACCTCGAACCACTCACTCTCTCCATTTCTAATCCTGACACAAGCTCTACTACCCTCATAAAAACTTTTGACAGCTCCTAGGAGCTTTCCTCCTATCCTGTATATCCGCAAAACCTCCCACAGTGCCTTTCTGTCTACCCTGTCGTAAGCCTTTTTCAGATCCATAAAAGCTCAAAAAACATCCTTCCCCTTTCTTATAGCTTTCTCACATATCTGTCTTACCACAAAAATCTGATCCACACAACCTCTACCCATCCTAAATCCACACTATTCCTCACCAATTACTCCCTCTGTTCCTCTCCTAATACTCTCAATCAAGATCCTCCCATAAGCCTTCCCAACTACAGGGGAGATTTTTCCCACTAAGTCCCCCTACATGTAGGAAAACATTGTTACACCTCGTAAGGGTGAAAGAGCCATTGGTATATGTGGTTATTACTTTCCTAATGCTATATTGTGTAGGTTTGCACTTGAAAAAAAATACTCCATCCCCCAATAAGTAAGAACAGTGTAAGCAAACAGGATATACATGTTGATAAACATAAAGATGCTTGCAAATCTCTCTTTTTTAATCACTATCACCATCTATATTAGTGGTACTTATATATACGGGGCTCAAAATACTCGAAATGATAAGAGCTAGCCAATGATATAGGTAAGAACTGCAGGTGTGACACCAGCAAATTTCTTTATAACAAAATATTCACCAGTTTCAGTTTCATAAAATCACTATCATCATAAATATTAATTTGGGTAAATTTTTAGTTTCGACCATGAGCGCAATATAGCAATAAAAAATTAATGATTAATTTTGTAAATTATAATGTATCAACGTGATAGGCAATTTTGTGAGCAGAAATAAAAGACAAAAAAAGGTGCTAAAACAGATTTCGTAAGTAACGAAGTTGTGTCGAACGAATGGTACGCCATGTTTGTTATGATAGATGCTGACATCGAAGAAATGAAAGGATGATAAATTCGTCTAACCTAATCTAACCAACCTAACCTAACCTGTGTTTAATAAATCATTACCTGCAAATTAAATGTCATCCAGCTCATCCTCGTTCTCGTCGTCGTGAGAGACGTTGGCGGGCTTTTCAACCACTCTCTCTCAGCTTGTGGGGTATACAAAAAGTTCTTGTAGCTTGAAGGAATGCTTGTATCTCAGCTCCATAACATTCCTTCAAGAAAATGTACCTGGCGAGGTACTGTCGGAAGTGCCGAGGCCATCAATTGACAGACAAGATGTCCCGATCCTATGCTACCAACTTCATTCATTAGCATATTTGCTTGTAGCAAGGTATTTTTCATTTTCATTTCCGCCCACAAAATTGCATATTACGCTGATACATCTTAATTTACAAAATTAATAATTTTCTATTGCTATATTGCGCCCATGGTCGAAACTGAAAAAATACCTTAATTTGTGATATTTATATATGGGGTTCAAAATACTTAATAAGAGCTAGCCAAAGGTAATGATATTAATTGCAGCTGTGAGACCTGACTTGACCTAATCTAACCTATCCCCTTGGTTTGGTAAATGTGTTTGCCCATTTAATTTTTTTATATATATAATTACTGACGTTACTATTTGTTTGTGGTACTTATATCTAGGGTTCAAATGCTCGGAATGATAAGAGCTAGTCGATGATGTGGGTAACTGTAGCTGTATTGTAAGGCTGGCAAATATTTTGTTAAGAACCCACACGTTCATCACTGCTATATCTTATGCACTACCAAACGGAAATTGAAATGTAACAATTGACAAATGCGAATGCACTAAGCTACCTTACCACAATATAACTCCACTTACGAATTCTAGAAGGCATACTGGTTTAGCTTGTACAAAGCACTGTCCCGGAAACAAGATCTAAAGAGTCGAGTGTTATGAAAGCTTGACGGGTTATGACGTCATATATAAATAAACAATCCCCGGGACTTCAAGGAGCAAGTATAAATATGAATATAATAAATAAATAAATATTAACTATCGATAAATAGAATTGAATGAAAGTTAAAGAGACAATGACAATGATGAATTCACGACAGGAAAATTCTAACAGAGAAAGCAAAGTAGATGTTTACAAGAACTACACAAATTATGGAAATCAAGAGAAAAGAATATGAATAATGAAGGAGCGGGCTGAGTATAAAAATTATAAATAAATCAATATAAAACGAAACTCTTTACAGACAGTATATACATACATACATATATATATATATATATATATATATATATATATATATATATATATATATATATATATATATATATATATACACAAGTTTCCTTTCTCCTGTGGTTATTTTGCATATATATATATATATATATATATATATATATATATATATATATATATATATGTATATATATAGGTATATGTATATATATATACATATACATATATATATATATATATATATATATATATATATATAAAGATATATATAAATATACAAGTTTCCTTTCTCCTGTGGTTATTTTGCATATATATATATATATATATATATATATATATATATATATAATGTATATATGCACACACATACACCCCCCTCGTGGCGCAGTGGTTAAAGTTCTCGCCTGTCACTACAGTGGTCCGGGTTCGAATCCCGCCCAGGGTTGAAATTATTTCAGTATCACTGCGCTGCGGGTTGTTACTCCAACTCTCGTGGGCGGGGAGTTGGGCTGTGTGTGTGTGTAAGGTTACAGTATTACCCATGGATCGGTCGTACGAGCTCTGAGCTCTTATCCGGGAGGTTAATAACTGTCGATCACGATCCAACACCTGATCCAAGACCATGGTGAATGATGAATCACACACACACACACACAAAAGTACCACAACATTGGAAAAATGCAAATATTGTACCAGTATATAAAGGAGGAGGTAAAGAAAATCCAACAAACTATAGACCGGCATCCCTTACAAGCACAATTGCAAAAACATGTGTGGTACTTACTTGGTTGGGTGTCGAAAATGCCGCTCTTTCGGTTGCTTCTAGGTGGGTCTTTGCTCCTCCTTAGAACACTCGCGCCACTGTACCTAATCTAATTACCGATCTCCTAACTACTGACACTAGCCCCACCGTTCCTCGGTGTGTCTCCCTCCCTTAGAGTGGGTTTACACGGTCGAACGGTTCGTCGAACGCGGTTCGACAGACACGTGTTTAAAGTGATGTGTGAACGTGTGAACGGGGTATTTGGTTGTCGAACACGGTTCGACAACCAAATACCCCGTTCACACGTTCACACATCACTTTAAACACGTGTCTGTCGAACCGCGTTCGACGAACCGTTTGACGACCGTGTAAAAACCCCTCTTACACTCACGTTCACTTAACCACCCACGCGCGGTCCTTCCTTGGCACTGTCCACCCACGCCGATGCGAGGGCACTCCCCCCCACCTCTGGCGGAAAGGGGGGGAGGGTACCAACGCTCGTGTCCTTTGACCCTCCTCCCCCCAAATCGGTGTGGGGGGGGTGCTAAGCACCTGTCCCCGTCCGCGCCACATGCACTCACACTCATACCACAATATG
>NC_134788.1:67414362-67416862 GCF_046742065.1 Oratosquilla oratoria | reverse complement strand
AGACATTCCCCTCTTCCCCAAAGCCCCCTTCACCCCATCCATCCACTTCATCCTAGGACGTTCCCTCATGTTTACTCCCTCCACATCTGCCTTCCATACCTCTTTTACTAGTCTTTCTTCACTCATTCTTTCCATGTGTCCAAACCATCCTAATATTCTTTCATCAACCCTACCTCCCAGCTCCTTTTTCACCCCTGTTCTCCTCCTCACCTCCTCATTTCTCACTCTATCTAGCCTAGTAACCCCCACCATCCTTCTCAGACACCTCATCTCAAACACATTCAAACTCCTTCTCTCTTCTTCTCTTATGTTCCACGTTTCTGCCCCATTCAGTGCTGTTGGCACAATCACTCCTTTGTACAGTCTCCTCTTCGCATCCATTCCCAAATGTCTATTCCTCATTACACTCTTTAATCCACCAAGGCATTTACTCGCTTCTCTCAATCTACATTCTACCTCCACCTTCATTCCACCTTTTCCTGCTACACTTGCACCCAAGTATCTAAAACTATCCACTTCCTCCAGTCGCTCTCCCTTAATGTTCACTTCCAGTCTACTGCCACTTTCACCCCTTGTACATCTCATCACCTTACTTTTACCCACATTTATCTTTAGCTTTCTTCTATCACATACTCTCCCAAACTCTGCCACCAGCTTCCTCAATCCCTCCTCCGATGCTGCCACAAGCGCAGTGTCGTCCGCAAACAACAGCTGGCTCACCTCCCACTTTTCTCCATTTTCTTTAACCATCTCCAATCCCTGACCCACTACCCTTGCATTTACCTCTCGCACCACCCCATCCATGTATAAGTTGAACAGCCAGGGGGACATAACGCATCCTTGACGAAGTACCACCTTTACCTCAAACCACTCACTCTCTCCATTTCCAATCCTGACACAAGCTCTATTACTCTCATAAAAACTCTTGACAGCTCCCAAAAGCTTTCCTCCTATCCCATAAATCTGCATAACCTCCCACAGTGCCTTTCTGTCTACCCGGTCGTAAGCCTTTTCCAGATCCATAAAAGCCCAAAAAACATCCTTCCCCTTTCCTATAGCTTTCTCACATATCTGTCTTACCACAAAGATCTGATCTACACAACCTCTACCTGTCCTAAATTCACACTGTTCCTCACCAATTACTCCTTCTGTTCCTCTCCTAATCCTCTCAATCAAGATCCTCCCATAAGCCTTCCCAACTACACTTAACAAGCTAATCCTTCTGAAACTACTACATTCACACTTGTCCCCTTTTCCCTTGTAAAGAGGAACTATACAGGCACTCCTCCAGTCCTCCGGTACTCTACCCTCTCTCCAGCAAACATTAAATAACCTCACCAACCAGTCCACCATCACTGAACCTCCCTTTTTCAGACATTCTGCATGGCATCCATCCAGACCAGGTGCCTTACCTGCTTTCATCATCTTAACAACTGCCTTCACCTCATCCTTCCTTATTTCTCTTCCATTCTCCTTACTCATCACTCTCATTTTCTTCGCATTTCCCACTGCAGCTATCTTTCCTTCCCTATCCTCCTTCACATTTAGCAACTCCCTAAAATATTCTGCCCATCTTCCCCTTACTGCCTTCTCTTCCATTATCATCTCTCCATCTGCACCTTTTACCTTTTCTTCCCTACTTGATTCGCCTCCTCTTCCTCTCTTAATTTCTTTTCAAAACATCTTTTTATTACTTTCAAAATTTTCTGTCATACTCTTACCCCATTTCACATCTGCTCTCCTCTTTGCAACCTTTACCTTGTGCTTTACTTCTCTTTTCTTTTCTTTGTACCTCTCATATGACTCCCTCGTCCTCTTTTGTAACCAATCTGTGAATGCTCGCTTCTTCTCTTCTACAACCTTCTTTGTTTCCTCATCCCACCATTCACTACCCTTCCTTCTATTTCCCCCTGTCCATCTTGTTCCACACACCATCCTTGCACACTTTATGACTCCCTCCTTGAACCATCCCCATTTCTCCTCCACACCCATCTCTACTCCATCCTTTACTCCCTCCCACTCCTCCCTCAACTTCTTTCCGTACTCCTTCTCCTTTTCCTTTTCATTCAAGGAGTTCACTCTAAGAACCTCCCTACCTTTTGTCCCTTTCCTCTTTCTCCATCTATCCTCCACTCTCAACTTACCTTCCACCAAAAAATGATCTGATATTCCCCCACCCTCTCCCCTTAGCACATGTACATCCTTAACTCTTCCTATCATAATCCTATTTACCACTACATAATCCATTAGCGCTCTATCTACCACCCTTCCCTCCACCACCCTCTCCCATGTGTACTTATGCTTGACTTTCTTCCGAAACACCGTATTTGCTATCATCAACTCTCTTTCTAGACACATTTCCACCATCAACTCTCCACTACGATTCTTTCCTGGAACTCCACACTTCCCAACCACTCCATCGATTGGACCATTTCCCACCCTAGCATTAAGGTCTCCCAGTACTATTACATTGACATTTCTTCCTAAACCCTCTGTGCAC
>NC_134788.1:67406862-67409362 GCF_046742065.1 Oratosquilla oratoria | reverse complement strand
TGTTTACCGGTAATTCCGGTATTGAAATTAGCGGTATTTGCCCAGCACTATTACATAACTTTCCAAACCGTTATATTCGGACACTAGTAATCATGTGCCAGCTCAAAAAGTAAATTTAACAATAAAACTTAAGTAAGCGAAACCAGATATGTATACTGATAAGCAAGATGAATTTAAAATATGTTTATTTAATTGTACAAGTATTGTAAAACTATACAAAGTAAAGTTCATTACAATGTATGATACCTATTTTATCAATTTTTATAACAAATTATATATACATAGAATTCTAAATTTTAATAGATTACTAAAACAATACTTTTACATAGAAATCATAAATTTGAATTGTGTTGATATTTTATTTTAGGGGTGACTATACTAGATTAACTACTGTTTGTTAAAATTGCCATTATCATCATCATCATTATCCTGTTGCAGTAGCGCGACAAGATATTATCTGCTTATCATCTACAAGTCTCAGTAATTAGGACGAACATCAGTGATGAAATACCATTTGTCTGTTGTTGTTTAACAAATCATTCTGATCCTTTACTTCCCTCACCCACTCATCACTTACAAGATTTTTTTTTTTTTTAGCATTTCGGTTATCCAGTTGTTGTGTCTAAGTAATAATCCACTCCTTTAGCTATCATTCATTTATATATATAAAAAAAAAACGTTCAGAATTCTCGTCACTATGTAGACCAGTCATTCAGTCATCTAGTGTGTGTGTGTGTGTGTGTGTGTGTGTGTGTGTGTGTGTGTGTGTGTGTGCGTCTGTGTGTGTGACCCCCGTTGAGAGCCATTTTTTCTCTTACTGAATTAAGTAATACAAAAAATGTTTCAGTTTTCATTTACCTTCAGTAAGCGTCGTTGACTTTATTTTTCCCTCTCCTCGCTCCAGCAAGCAACGGTGGGGTGGCGAAGAACGAGACCGAGAGGAATTATAATACACCAAAGATCACCAGTGCGTCATCTGTCCATTGCATCGCAAGTTAAGCAAGGTTTACACGCTACAATAAATTGTAGCGATTTATTGTAATGAAAAGGTTGTTACAATTTGTCATTACGTGTAAACAGGAGATCGTAGCGATAATGACGTCAGTCCTCGCTTCGCTGCGAGCGAAGCGAGGATTGACGCTACGATCACCTGTTTACACGTAATGACAAATTGTAACAACCTTTTCATTACAATAAATCGCTACAATTTATCGTAGCGTGTAAACCTTGCTTTACTCCTCGGCGGGTGTCTCCGCTCCTGACCCGAAGTCTATCTGCACCACTGACCTTTGTGGTTCCAACCCAAACACACTTGACACTAGTGGCGGTGCCCGGGGGGGGGGGGGCTTTAGCCCCCCCAAAAAAAGTGGCCAGCCCCTCCATTAGCTCCCCCCCCAACTGAAATGAGTATATTGAAAATTTAAAAACACTCATTGAAATAATTTTATTAAGTGAAATTTTTAATTGCCAGGGCTAAAGATTTGTTAGCCATCAGTGCTAGCCCTACCATTAACCCCCTCCCCTTCTGAAATGAGGATGATATATATGTATTATCATATTACTATTAGCCCCCCAAAATTTGCTCAGCCCCCCGTTAGCTTCCCCAACTAAAAATTCCTGGCGCCGCCGCTGCTTGACAACAAATCCCCCATCAGCGCCTCCCTGAAAGACGCAACAGTCCCCAGCCCCACCACGACCAGACTCTCTTCTCCCGTGGATAGCCATGTTCACAAACTCACCGGCGCCGCGTTAACGGACTGTAGTGACGTCACACTAGGTAACGGAGTGGGTAAAATGTTCTGTGAAAGGCCGGGTAGCAGGACTTCGTTAGTAGATTCGGCATTTCGTGTGAACGATAAAGACGCGGATGATCACAGGCGTTACAGTGATGAAAGTCCTCCGAGCGTCTCGGGTCTACAGTCCGCTTTTGGAAATTCTGTTGACACAAACTCCACCGTTGACATCAACGTCGAGTTCGAGTATAACCAAGTGACCAATAAGCCTATGAGTCAAGACAAAATGACAGGTTTCCGTGGACTCTCCCAGACCACAAATAATCAAAAGAAGAAGAAGAAACTTGTCCCATTAAACTCCGATGACAAGATGTCTTGTCATTTGGTTAAATAAAACAAAAAATCATAAAACACCAAAATGTTTGATCAAACACCAGAAAAAATATGACGTCAGTCCTCGCTTCGCTCGCAGCGAAGCGAGGACTGACGTCATATTTTTTCTGGTGTTTGATCAAACATTTTGGTGTTTTATGATTTTTTGTTTTATTTGACCAAATGACAAGAATTTTGTCATCGGAGTTTAATGGGTTAAAAGAACGGGGAGGAGAGATAAAGAAGCCACCAGTGGAAGAGGAAGCGGAGCGACGGCGGTGGAGGAAAGAACAGATAAAAAGAGAAAACAATCTGGGGATGGGATGGAAAACGAAAACAATGACAGAAGAGAGCATAATGAAGGAGTCGAGAGAAATGCGAAGAAGGGAAGGACA